>NW_027326769.1:600000-875480 GCF_047675955.1 Chlorocebus sabaeus | reverse complement strand
TAGCCCGGTTTGATCCGGTCTAATCAGGTCAAAACTGTTTTCAGCTGGTGAAAACTGGTTTTACCCAGTCTGGAGTGGTTTGAGCCGGACAAAACAGGTTGGAGCTGGTCAAAACTGAATTGAGCCCAACAAAACCGGTTTGAACAGGTCTGGTCTGATTTGAGCTGATCAAAACCGGTTTCAGCCAGTCTGGCCCGGTTTTATCCGGTGTGGACTGGTCTGGTCCGGTTTGATCCGGTTTCAGCCGGTCTGGGCCTGTCTGGTCCGGTTTGATTCGGTGTGAGCCAGTCTGGTCCTCTTTGATCCGGTGTCTTCCGGTCAAAACCGGTTTGAGCCGGTCTGGTCCGGTTTGAGCTGGTCTGCTCTGGTTTGAGCCAGTCAAAACCGGTTTGTGGCCCAGTTTTAGCTGCTCTGCACCGGTCTGGTCTGGTTTCATCCGGTTTCAGCTGATCTGGGCTGGTCGAGTCTGGTTTGATCCAGTCCAAACCGCTTTGAGCCGGTCAAAACCGCTTTGAGCCGGTCTGGTCTGGTTTGAGCCGGTCCGGTCTGGTTTGAGCCGATCAAAACCAGCTCAGGTCGGTCAAAACCGGTTTGGGCCAGTCTGGTCTGGTTTGAATCGGTCAAAACTGGTTTGTGGCCCAGTTTTAGGCGGTCTGGGCGGGGCTGGTCCGTTTTGATCCGATTTTAGCTGGTCTGGGCCGGTCTGATTCGGTTTGATCCAGTCTCATCTGGTCAAAACCGGTCTCATCTGGTCAAAACCAGTTTCAGCCGGGTCGGGTGTGGTTTGAGCAGGTCAAAACCGGTTTGAGCCAGTCTGGTCTGGTTTAAGACGGTCAAAACCGATTCGAGCCTCTCTGAGCCGGTCTGGTCCGTTGTGATCCGGTCTAATCAGGTCAAAACCGGTTTGAGCCGGTGAAAACCGGTTTTAGCCGGTCTGGAGTGGTTTGAGCCGGTCAAAACCGGATTGAGCCGGTCAAAACCGGAATGAGCCAGTCAAAACCGGTTTGAACCGTTCTGGTCTGGTTTGAGCCGCTCTGGCCTGGTTTGAGCCGGTCTAGCCCGGTTTTAGCCGGTCCGGGCCGGTCTCTTCCTGTTTGATCTGGTTTCAGCCGGTCTAGGCCTGTCTGGTACAGTTTGATCCGGTGAGAGCCAGTGTGCTCCGGTTTGAGCCTGTGTCATCCGGTCAAAACTGGTTTGAGCCGGTCTGGTCCGGTTTGAGCCAGTCTGGACTGGTTTGAGCCGGTCAAAATTGGTTCAGGCTGGTGAAAACCGGTTAGTGGCCCGGTTTCAGCCGGTCTGGGCTGGTCTGCTCTTGTTTTTTCCGGTTTCAGCTGGTCTGGGCCAGTCGAGTCTGGTTTGATCCGGTCAAAACCGCTTTGAGCCGGTCAAAACCGGTTTGAGCCAGTCTGGTCTGGTTTGAGCCAGTCAAAACCGGCTCAGTTCGGTCAAAACTGGTATGAGCCTGTCTGGTCCGCATTGAACCTGTCAAAACCGGTGTGTGGCCCAGTTTAATGTGGTCTGGGCCAGTCTAGTCTGGTTTGATCTGATTTTAGCCATTCTGGGCCGGTCTGATTCGGTTTATCTGGTCTCATTTTTATCAAAACCGGTTTTAGCTGGTCAAAACCGGTTTCAGCCGGTCTGGTGTGGTTTGAGCAGGTCAAAACCGATTTGAGCCGATCTGGTCTTATTTGAGCCGGTCTGGTCAGTTTGAGCCTTTCAAAATTGGTTTGAGCCGGTTTTGTCTGGTTGAAGCCAGTCAAAACCGATTCGAGCCTGTCTGAGCCGGTCTGGTCCGGTTTGATCTGGTCTAATCAGGTCAAAACCGGTTTGAGCCAGTGAAAACCGGTTTTAGCCGGTCTGGAGTGGTTTGAGTCGGTCAAAACCGGATTGAGCCAGTCAAAACCGGTTTGAACCGGTCTGGTCTGGTTTGAGCTGGTCAAAACCGTTTTGAGGCGGTCTGGCCCGATTTTAACCGGTCTGTGCCGGTCTGGTCAGGTTTGGTCCGGTTTCATCCGGTCTGGAAGTGTCTGGTCTGGTTTAATCCGGTGTGAGCCGGTCTGGTCCGGTTTGATCCGGTGTCATCTGGTCAACTCGGTTTGAGCAGGTCTGGTCCAGTTTGAGCCGGTCAAAAATGTCTCAGGCTGGTCAAAACCGGTTTGAAGCGGTCTGGTCTGGTTTGAGCCGGTCCAAACCGGTTTGTGGCCCAGTTTTAGCCAGTCTGGCCTGGTCTGGTCCGGTTTGATCTGGTTTCAGCCAGTCTGGCCCGGTCTGGTCTGGTTTGAGCCGGTCAAAGTAGGTTTGAGCCGGTTTGGCCCGGTTTTAGGCGGTCTGGGCCATTCTGGTCCGGTTTGATATGGTTTTAGCTGGTCTTGGCTCGTCTGGTCCGGTTTGATCCGGTCTCATATGGTCAAAATCGGTTTCAGCCGGTCAATACCGGTTTGAGCAGGTCTGGTGTGGTTTGAGCCGGTCAAAACCGGTTTTAGCCTGTCAAAACCGACACGAGGCGTTCAAAACCAGTTTGAGCCGTTCAAAACCGGATTGAACCGGTCTGGTCTGGTTTGAGCCGGTAAAAACCGCTATGAGCCGGTCAAAACCTGTTTGAGATTGTCTGATCTGGTTTTAGCCCTTCTGGTCTGTTTTGAGCTGGTCAAAACCGGTTTGTGGCCTAGTTTTAGGCAGTCTGGGCCTGTCTGGTCACTTTGAAAATTCCACAAGAACATACTTAGCGAAAGGCTACTTGAGGGGAAAGCTTTAACACTGTGAGATGAATTAACAGAACACAAAGCCATTTCTCAAAAGCTTCTTTCCATTTTCTAACGGAAGAGATTCACTTTTTCACCATAGCCCTCTATGGGTTTCCAAATATCACTTTGCAAATTCCAAAAAAACAGTCTTAGCGAAGGGCGTCTTGAGGGGAAAGCTGTAACTCTCTGAGATGAATTACAGAACACAAAGCAGTTTATCAGAATACTTCTTTCCAGTTTTTAAATGAAGATAATTCGTTTTTCACAATAGCCCTCTATAGAATTCCGAATATCACTTTGCAAATTAAACAAGATCAATTTTAGCGAAAGGCTTCTTGAAGGGAAAGCTGTAACTCAGTGAGATGAATTAAGAGAACACAAAGCCCTTTCTCAGAAAACTTCTTTCAAGTTTTTAGCTGAAGATATTTCCTTTTTAACCATAGCCCTCTAAGGGCTTACAAATATCACCTTGAAAATTCCAAAACAACAGTCTTAGTGAAAGACTTCTTGAGGGGAATGCTGTAACTCTGTGAGATGAACAGAATACAAAGCAGTTTCTCAGAAAGCTTCTTTCAGGTTTTTAACTGAAGATATTTACTTTTTCACAATAGGCATCTCTGGGCTACCAAATATCACTTTGGAAATTCCACAAGAACAGTCTTAGTGTAGGACTTCCTGAAGGGAAAGCTGTAACTCTGTGAGATGAATTAACAGAACACAAACAAGTTTCTAAGAAACCTTCTTTTCAGTTTTTATCTTAGGATATTTCCTTCCTAACCATAGCCTTCTATGGACTTCCAAATATCACTTTGCAAATTCTGCAGGAACAGTCTTTGCGAAAGGCTTCTTGAGGGGAAATGTGTTACTCTGTGAGATGAATTACCAGAAAATAAAGCAGTTTCACAGAAAACTTCTTTCCAGTTTTTAATGAAGACATTTTCTTTTTCACCATCGCCCTCTATGGTCTTCCAGATATCACTTTGAATATTACACAAGAACAGTCTTAGTCAACGGCTTCTTGAGGGGAAAGCTGTAACACTGTGAGATGAATTAACAGAACACAAAGCAGTTTCACAGAAAGATTCTTTCCGATTTTTATCTGAGGACATTTACTTTTTCACCAAATCCCTCTAGGGTCTTCCAAATATCACTTTGCAAATTCCACAAGAACAAACTTTGCGAAATGCTTCATGAGGGGAAAGCTGAAACACTGTGAGATGAACTAACAGAACACAAAACAGTTTCTCAGATAGATTCTTTCCAGTTTTTATCTGAACATATTTTATTTTTCACCATAACCCTCCATGGGATTCCAAATATCACTTTGCAAATTCCAAAAGAACAGTCTTAGTGAACGTCCTCTTGAGGGGAAAGCTGTAATTCTGTGAGATCAACTAGAAGAACACAAAGAAGTTTCTCAGAAAGCTTCTTTCCAGTTTTTATCAGAGGACCTTCCCTTTTTCACCATAGGCCTCTATGGGATTCAAAATATCAGTTTGCAAATTCCACAAGAAGAGTCTAAGCGAAAGATTTCTTGAGGGGTAAGCTGTAACACCGTGAGATGATTAACAGAACACAAAGCAGTTTCTCAGAAAGCTTCTTGGCAGTTTTTAACCGAAGATATTTCCTTTTTCACCGTAGCCCTCCATGGTCTTCCAAATAACACTTTGCAAATTTCACAAGAACAGTCTTAGCGAAAGGCTTCCTGAGGGGAAAGCTATAACTCTGTGAGATGAATTAACAGTACACAAAACAGTTTCTCAGAAAGCTTCTTTCCAGTTCTTCAAAGAAGATATTTCCTTTTTCAACATAGCCCTCTATGGGCTTCCAAATATCACTTTGGAAATCCCACAAGAACAGTCTTAGCGAAAGGCTTCTTGAGGGGAAAGCTGTAATTCTGTGAGATGAATTCACAGAACACAAAGCAGTTTCTCAGAAAGCTTCTTTCCAGTTTTTAAATGAAGATATTTCCTTTTTCACCATAGCCCTCTAGGGGCTTCCAAATTTCACTTTGCAAATTCCACAAGAACAGTATTAGCGAAAGGCTTCTTGAGGTGAAAGCTGTAACTCTGTGAGATGTATTAACAGAACACAATGCAGTTTCTCAAAAAGCTTCTTTCCAGTTTTTAACTGAAGAGATTTCCTTTTTCACCCTAGCAGTATGTGGGGTTCCAAATATCATTTTGAAAACTCCACAAGAACAGTCTTAGTGAAAGGCTTCTTGAGGGGAAGGCTGTAACTCTTTGAGATGAATTAACAGAACACAAAGCAGTTTCTCAAAAGGCTTCTTTTCAGTTTTTATCTTAGGATATTTCCTTTTTCACCACAGCTATCTATGGGCTTCCAAATATCACTTTTTAAATTCCACAAGAACTCTCTTAGCGAAAGGCTTCTTGAGAGAAAAGCTGTAACTCTATGAGATGAATTAACAGAACACAAAACAGTTTCTCAGAACGCTTCTTTCCAGTTTTAAACTGAAGATATTTCCTTTTTCACCATAGCCCTCCATGGGGTTCCAAATATCACTTTGC
Source organism: Chlorocebus sabaeus (assembly GCF_047675955.1). NCBI lineage: Eukaryota > Metazoa > Chordata > Mammalia > Primates > Cercopithecidae > Chlorocebus > Chlorocebus sabaeus. The sequence goes on along the minus strand of NW_027326769.1, from coordinate 870,205 downwards.
AAATTCCACAAGAACAGTCTTAGTGAAAGGTTTCTCCAGGGGAAAGCTGTCAACCATTGACATGATTAACAGAACACAAAACAGTTTCTCAGAGATATTCTTTCCAGTTTTTAACTGAAGATATTACCTTTTTCACCATAGCCCTCTATAGGCTTCCAAATATCACTTTGAAAATTCCATAAGAACACACTTAGCGAAAGGCTACTTGAGGGGAAACTTTAACTCTGTGAGATGAATTAAAAGAACACAAAGCCGTTTCTCAGAAAGCTTCTTTCCAGTTTCTAACGGAAGAGATTTCCGTTTTCACCATAGCCCTCTATGGGCTTCCAAATATCACTTTGCAAATTCCACAAAAACAGTCTTAGCGAAGAGCTTCTTGAGGGGAAAGCTGTAACACTATGAGATGAATTACAGAACACAAAGCAGTTTCTCAGAAAACTTCTTTCCTGTTTTTAAATGAAGATAATTCGTTTCACACAATAGCCCTCTATGGGCTTACGAATATCACTTTGCAAATTAAACAAGAACAGTCTTAGCGAAAGGCTTCTTGAGGGGAAAGCTGTAACTCTGTGAGATGAATTAAGAGAACACAAAGCCGTTTCTCAGAAAGCTTCTTTCACGTTTTTAGCTGAAGGTATTTCCTTTTTAACCATAGCCCTCTATGGGCTTCCAAATATCACTTTGCAAATTCCACAAGAACAGTCTTAGTGAAAGACTTCTTGAGGGGAATGCTGTAACTCTGTGAGATGAATTAACAGAACACAATGCAGTTTCTCAAAAAGCTTGTTTCAGTTTTTAACTGAAGATATTTCCTTTTTCACCATAGCCCTCTATGGGCTTCCAAATATCACTTTGCCAGTTCCAGAAGAACAGTCTTAGCAAAAGACTTCTTCAGGGGAAAGCTGTAACTCTGTGAGATGAATTAACAGAACACAAAGCACTATCTAAAAACCTTCTTTTCAGTTTTTATCTTAGGATATTTCCTTTTTCACCACCGCACTCTATGGGCTTCCAAATATCACTTTTTAAATTCCACAAGAACACCCTTAGGGAAAGGATTCTTGAGGGGAAAGCTGAAAATCTGTGTGATGAAATAAGAGAACACAAAGCAGTTTCTCAGAAAACTTCTTTGCAGTTTTTAACTGAAGATATTTCCTTTTTCACCATAGCCCTCTAAGGGCATCCAAATATCACTTTACAAATTCCACAAGAACTGTCTTAACTAAAGGTTTCTTGAGGGTAAACATGTAACTCTGTGAGATGAATTAACAGAACACAAAGCAGTTTCTCAAAAAGCTTCTTTTCAGTTTTTATCTTAGGATATTTCCTTTTTCACCACAGCTCTCTATGGGCATCCAAATATCACACTGCAAATTCCACAAGAACACTCTTACAGAAACGGTTCTTGAGGGGAAAGTTGTAACTCTGTGAGATGAATTAACAGAACACAACGTAGTATCACAGAAAGCTTCTTTCCAGTTTTTAACTGAACATATTTCCTTTTTCACAGTAGCCCTCTATGGGCTTCCAAATATCACTTTGTAAATTCCACAAGAAGAGTCTTAGCGAAAGGCTTCTTGAGGGCAAAGCTGTAAGTCTCTGAGATGAATTATCCGAACACAAAGCCGTTTATCAGAAAGCTTCTTTCCAATGTTAAACAGAAGAGAATGCCTTTTTCACCGTTGTCCTGTCTGGGCTTCCAAATATCACTTTGCAAATTCCACAAGAACAGTCTTTGCGAAAGGCTTCTTGAGGGGAAAGCTGTAACCCTGTGAGATGAATTAACAGAACACAAATGAGTTTCTCAGAAAGCTTCTTTACAGTTTTTAACTGAAGATAATTACTTTTTCACCATAGGCTTCTATAGGCTTCCAAATATTACTTTGCAAATTCCACAAGAAAAGTCCTAGCGAAAGGTTTCTTGAGGGGAAAGCTGGAACTCTGTGAGATGAATTAACAGAACACATCTGTTTTTCAGAAAGCTTCTTTCCAGTTTTTGACTGAAGATATTTCGTTTTTCACCATAGCCCTCTATGTGTTTCCAAATATCACTTTGAAATTCCACAAGAACTGCATTAGCGAAAGGCTTCTTGAGGGGAATGCTGTAGCTCTGTGAGATGAATTAACAGAACACATTGCAGTTTCTCAAAAAGCTTCTTTCAAGTTTTTAACTGAAGATATTTCCTTTTTCAACGTAGCCCTCTATGGGCTTCAAAATATCACTTTGAAATTACACAAGAACAGTCTTAGCAAAAAACTTCTTGAGCGGAAAGCTGTAACACTGTGAGATGAATTAACAGAACACTAAGATGTTTCCAGAAAGCTTCTTTCCAGTTTTTAATGAAGACACTTCCGTTTTCACCATAGCCCTAATTGGGCTTTCAAATATCACTTTGCAAATTCCACAAGAACAGTCTTAGCAAAAGGCTTCTTTAGAGGAAAGCTATAACTCTGTGAGAAGAATTAACAGAACACAAAGCAGTTTCTCAGAAAGCTTCTTTCCAGTTTTTAACTGAAGATATTTTCTTTTTCACCATAACCCTCTATGGGCTTCCAAATATCACTTTGCAAATTCCACAAGAATAGTATTAGCGAAAGGCTTCTTGAGGGAAAAGCTGTAACTCTGTGAGATGAATTAACAGGAAACAAAGCAGTTTCTCAGAAAGCTTCTTTCCACTTTTTAACTGAAGATATATCATTTTTCACCATAGCCCTCTATGGGCTTCCAAATATCACATTGCAAATTCCACAAGAACAGTCTTAGTGAAAGGCTTCTTGAGGGGAAAGCTGTAACTCTGTGAGATGAATTAACAGAACACAAAGCAGTTTCTCAGAAAGGTTCTTTCCAGTTTTTAACGGAAGAGATTTCCTTTTTCACCATAGCCCTCTGTGGGCTTCCAAATATCTCTTTGCAATTTCCACGAAAACAGTCTTATCGAAAGTCTTCTTGAGGGGAAAGCTGTAACTCTGTGAAATGAATTAACAGAACACAAACCAGTTTCACAGAAGGATTCTTTCCAGTTTTTAAATGAAGATATTTCCTATATCACTGTACACCTCTATGGGCTTCCAAATCTCACTTTGTAAATTACACAAGAAGAGTCTTAGCAAAAGGTTTCTTGAGGGGAAAGCTGTGTCTCTGTGAGTTGAATTAACAGAACACAAAGCAGTTTCCCCAAAAGCTTCTTTTCAGTATTTATCTTAGGATACTTCCTTTTTCACTACAGCGCTGTATGGGCTTCCAAATATCACTTTTTAAATTCCACAAGAAGAGTCTTAGCGAAAGGCTTCTTGAGGGGAAAGCTGTAACCCTGTGAGATGAATTAACGGAACACAAAACAGTCTCTCAGAAAGCTTCTTTCCAGTTTTTGACTGAAGATATTTCCTTTTTCAACATAGCCCTCCATGGGCTTCCAAAGTTAACTTTGAAAATTTCACAAGAACAGTCTTAGCGAAAGGCTTCTTGAGGATAAACCCTTAACTCTGTGAGATGAATTAACAGAACACAAAGCCATTTATCAGAAAGCTTCTTTCCAGTTTTTAACTGAAAATAATTCCTTTTTCACAATATCCCTCTTTAGGATTACAAACATCACTTTGCAAATTCCACAAGAACAGTCTTAGCGAAAGGCTTCTTGAGGATAAACCCTTAACTTTGTGAGATGAATTAACAGAACACAAAGCAGTTTCTCAGAAAGCTTCTTTCCACTTTTTAACTGAAGATATTTCCTTTTTCACCAAAGCCCTCTATGCGTTTCCAAATATCACTTTCCAAATTCCACAAGAACAGTCTTAGCGAAAGGCTTCTTGAGGGGAAAACTTAACTCTGTGAGATGAATTAGCAGAACACAAAGCAGTTTCTCAGAAAGATTCTTTCCAGTTTTTAACTGAGGATATTTACTTTTTCACCATAGCCCTCTGTGGGCTTCCAAATATCACTTTATAAATTCCACAAAAAGAGACATAGCGAAAGACTACTTGAGGGGAAAGCTGTAACTCTTTGAGATAAATTAACAGAACACCAAGCCGTTTCTCAGAAAGCTTCTTTCCAGTTTTTAACTGAAGATATTTCCTTTTTCAGCATAGCCCACTCTGGGCTTCCTAATATCACTTTGCAAATTCCACAATAACAGTATTAGCGAAAGGCTTCTTGAGAGCAAAGCTATAACTCTGAGAAATGAATTAACAGAACACAAAGCAGGTTCTCAGAAAGCTTATTTCCAGTTTTTAACTGAAGATATTTTCTTTTTCACATTAACCCTCTACGGGCTTCCAAATATCACTTTGTAACTTCCACAAGAAACGTCTTAGCCAAATGCTTCTTGAGGGAAAAGCTGTAAATCGGTGAGATGAACTAACAGAACACCAAGCAGTGTCTCAAAAAGCTTATTTCCACTTGTTAACTGTAGATATTTCCTTTTTCACCCTAGCCCTCTATGGGCTTCCAAATATCACCTTGCAAATTCCACAAGAACAGTCTTAGCTAAAGGCTTCTGGAGGGGAAAGCTTAACTCTGTGAGATGAATTAACAGAACACTAAGCCGTTTCTCAGAAAGCTTCTTTCCAGTTTTTAACGGAAGACATTTCCTTTTTCACCATAGCCCTCATTGGGCTTCCAAATATCACTTTGCAAATTCCACCAGAAAAGGCATAGGGAAAGGATTCTTGAGGGAAATCCTGTAACTCTGTGTGATGAGTTAACAGAACACAAAGCAGTTTCTCAGAAAGCTTCTTCCCAGTTTTTAACGGAAGATATTTACTTTTTCGTCATAGCCCTGTATGGGCTTCCAAACATCACTTTGCAAATTCCACAAGAACAGTCTTAGCCAAAGGCTTCTTGAGGGGAAAGCTGTAACTCTCGCAGATGAATTAACAGACCACAAAGCCGTTTCTCAGAAAGCTTTTTTCCAGTTTTTTACGGAAGATATTTCCTTTGTCACCATAGCCCTCATTGGGCTTCCAAATATCACTTTGCAAATTCCACCAGAAAAGTCATAGGGAAAGGCTTCTTGAGGGAAATCCTGTAACTCTGTGTGATGAGTTAACAGAACACAAAGCAGTTTCTCAGAAAGCTTCTTCCCAGTTTTTAACGGAAGATATTTACTTTTTCGTCATAGCCCTGTATGGGCTTCCAAATATCACTTTGCAAATTCCACAAGAACAGTCTTAGCCAAAGGCTTCTTGAGGGGAAAGCTGTAACTCTCTCAGATGAATTAACAGACCACAAAGCCGTTTCTCAGAAAGCTTTTTTTCAGTTTTTTACGGAAGATATTTCCTTTGTCACCATAGCCCTCATTGGGCTTCCAAATATCACTTTGGAAATTTCACAAGAACAGTCTTAGCGAAAGGCTTCTTGAGGGGAAAGCTGTAATTCTGTGAGATGAATTAAGAGAACACAAAGCCGTTTCTCAGAAAGCTTCTTTGCAGTTCTTAACTGAAGATATTTCCTTTTTCAACATCGCCCTCTATGGGCTTCAAAATATCACTTTTTAAATTCCACCAGAGCAGTCTTAACGAAAGACTTCTTCAGGTGAAAGCAGTAACTATGTAAGATGTATTCACAGATCACAAAGCAGTTTCTCAAAAAGCTTCTTTCCACTTTTTAACTGAGGACATTTCCTTTTTCACCATAGCCGTCTATGGGGTTCCAAATATCACTTTGCAAGTTCCACAAGAACAGTCTTAGCGAAAGGTTTCTGGAGGGGAAAGTTGTAACTCTGTGACATGAATTAACAGAACAAAAAGGAGTTTCTCAGAAAGCTTCTTTCCACTTTTTAACTGAGGACATTTCCTTTTTCACCATAGCCGTCTATGGGGTTCCAAATATCACTTTGCAAGTTCCACAAGAACAATCTTAGAGAAAGGCTTCCTGAGGGGAAAGATTTAACTCTGTGAGATGAATTAACAGAACACAAAGAAGTTTCTCAGAAAGCTTCTTTCCAGTTTGGAACTGAAGATATTTCCTTTTTCACCATAGCCCTCTATGGGCTTCCAAATATCCCTTTGCCAATTCCACAAGAACAGCCTTAGCGAAAGGCTTCTTGAGGGGAAAGTTGTAACTCTGTGAGATGAATTAACAGAACACAAAGCAGCTTCTCAAAAAGCTTCTTTCCAGTTTTTAACTGAAGATATTTCCTTTTTCACCATAGCCCTCTATGGGCTTCCAAATATCACTTTGCAAATTCCACAAGAACACTCTTAGAGAAAGGCCTCTTGAGGGGAAAGCTGTAACTCTGAGAGATGAATTAACAGAACACAAAGCAGTTTCTCTTAAAGCTTCTTTCCAGTTTTTAACTGAAGATATTTCCTTTTTCACCATAGCCCTATATGGGCTTCCAAATATCACTTTTTAAATTCCACAAGAAGAGTCTTAGCGAAAGGCTTCTTGAGGGCAAAGCTGTAACTCTGTGAGATGAATTAAGAGAACACAAAGCCGTTTCTCAGAAAGTTTCTTTCCAGTTTTTAACGGAATTGATTTCCTTTTTCACCTTAGCCCTCTATGGGCTTTCATATATCTCTTTGCAAATTCCACAAGAACAGGTTTAGCGAAATGCTTCTTGAGGGGAAAGCTGTTACTCTGTGGGATGATTTAACAGAGCAAAAAGCAGTTTCTCACAAAGCTTCTTTCCAGTTTTTAACGGAAGAGATTTCCTTTTTCACCTTAGTCCTCTATGGGCTTCCAAATATCACTTTGCAAATTCCACAAGAACAATCTTAGCGAAAGGCTTCTTGAGAGTAATGCTCTAACTCTGTGAGATGAATTGACAGAACACAAAGCAGATTCTCAGAAAGCTTCTTACCAGTTTTGAACTGAAGGTATTTCCTTTTTCACCATAGCCCTCTCTGGGCTTCCAAATATCACTTTGGAAATTCCACAACAACGGTCATAGAGAAACGCTTCTTGAGGGGAAAGCTGTATCCCTGTGAGATGAATTAAGGGAACACAAAGCCGTTTCTCAGAAAGCTTCTTTCCAGTTTTTAACTGAAGATATTTCCTTTTTCACTTTAGCCTTCTATGGGCCTCCAAATATCACTTTTTAAATTCCACAAGAACAGTCTAAGCGAAAGGCTTCTTGAGAGGAAAGCTATAACTCTCTGAGTTGAATTAGCAGAACACAAAGCAATTTCTCAATAATCTTTGTTTCTGTTTTTATCTTAGGATATTTCCTTTATCACCTTAGCCCTCTATGGGTTTCCAAATATCACTTTTTAAATTCCACAAGAACAGTCTTAGAGAAAGGCTTTTGAGGGAAAAGCTGTAACTCTATGAGATGAATTAACAGAACAGAAAGCATTTTCTCAGAAAGCTTCTTTCCAGTTCTTAACTGAATATATTTCCATTTTCTCCATAGCCCTCTATGGGCTTCGAAATATCTCTTTGCAAATTCCACAAGAACAGTCTTAGCGAAAGGCTTCTTGAGGGGAAAGCTGTAACTCTGTGAGATGAATTAACAAAACACAATGCAATTTTCAAAAAACTTCTTTCCAGTTTTTATCTGAAGATATTTACTTTTTCACCATAGCCCTATATGGGCTTCGAAATATCATTTTGCAAATTCCACAAGAACAGCCTTAGCAAAAGGCTTCTTGAGGGGAAAGCTGTAACTGTGTGAGATGAATTAATAGAATACAAAGCAGTTTCTCAGAAAGCTTCTTTCCACTTTGTAACTGAAGATATTTCCTTTTTCACCATAGCCCTCTAAGGGCTTCCAAATATCACTTTGCGAATTCCACAAGAACAGTCTTAGCGAAATGCTTCTTGAGGGGAAAGCTGCAACCCTGTGAGATGAATTAAAAGAACACAAAGCCGTTTCACAGAAAGCTTCTTTCCAGTTTTTAACGGAAGAGATTTACTTTTTCACCATAGCCCTCTATGGGCTTCCAAATATCACTATGCAAATCCCACTAGAACAGTCTTAGCGAAAGGCTTCTTTAGTGTAATGCTGTAACTCTGTGAGATGAAATAAGAGAACACAAATCCGTTTCTCAGAAAGCTTCTTTCCACTTTTTAACGAAAGAGATTTCCTTTTTCATCATAGCCCTCTATGGCCTTCCAAATATGACTTTGCCAATTCCACAAGAACAGTCTTAGCGAAAGGCTTCCTGAGGGGAAAAGTGTAACTCTGTGAGATGAATTAACAGAACCCAAAGCCGTTTCAGAGAAAGCTTCTTTCCAGTTTTTAACTGAAGATATTTTCTTTTTCACCGTAGCCCTCTATGGACTTCCAAATATTACTTTGCAAATTCCACAAGAACAGTCGTAGCGAAAAGGTTCTTGATAGGAAAGCTATAACTCTATGAGATGAATTAACAGAACACAAAACAGTTTCTCAGAAAGCTTCTTTCCAGTTTTTAACTGAAGATATTTTCTTTTTGACCATAACCCTCTACGGGCTTCCAAATATCATTTTGCATGTTCCACAAGAACAGTCTTAGCAAAAGGCTTCTTGAGGGGAAAGCTGTAACCCTCTGAGGTGAATTAACAGAACACAAAGCAGTTTCTCAAAAAAGCTTCTTTCCCCTTTTAACAAAAGAGATTTCCTTTTTCACCATACCACTCTATGGGCTTCCAAATATCACTGTGCAAATTCCACAAGAACAGTCTTATCCAAAGTCTTCTTGAGGGGAAAGCTGTAACTCTGTGAGATGAATTAAGAGAACACAAAGCCGTTTCTCAGAAAGCTTCTTTCCAGTTTTTAACGGAAGAGTTTTACTTTTTCACCATAGCCCTCTACGGGCTTCCAAATATCACTTTGAAAATTCCAAAAGAAGAGTCTTAGCGAAATTCTTCTTGAGGGGAAAGCTGTAACTCTGCAAGATGAATTAACAGAACACAAAGCAGTTTCTCAGAAAGATTCTTTCCAGTTTTTAACTGAAGATATTTCCTTTTTCACCATAGCCCTGTAAGGGCTTCCAAATATCACTTTCCAAATTCCAGAAGAACAGACTTCGCGAAAGTCTTCTTGATGGGAAAGCTGTAAATCTGTGATTGAGTTAACAGAACACAAAGCAGTTTCTCAGAAAGCTTCTTTTCAGATTTTATCTTAGGATATTTCCTAATTCACAATAGCGCACTGTGGGCTTACAAATATCACTTTGCAAATTCCACAAGAATAATCTTAGCGAAATTCTTCTTGATGGGAAAGATGTAACTCTGTGAGATGAACTAACAGAACAAAAAGCAGGTTCTCAGAAGCATTCTTTCCAGTTTTTAACGGAAGATATTTCCTTTTTCACCATAGCCCTCTATGGGCTTTCAAATATCTCTTTGCAAATTCCTCAAGAACAGTCTTAGGAAATGGCTTCTTGAGGGGAAAGCTCTAACTCTGTGAGATGAATTAACAGAACACAAAGCAGTTTCTCAGAAAGCTTCTTTCCAGTTTTTAACAGAAGATATTTCCTTTTTTACCAAAGACCTCTATCGGTTTCCAAATATCACTTTGCATATTCCACAAGAACTGTGTTAGCGAAAGGCTTCTTGAGGGGAAAGCTGTAACTCTTTGAGATGAATTAACAAAAAACAAAGCAGTTTCTCAGAAAGCTTCTTTTCAGTTTTTATCTCAGGATATTTCCTTTTTCACTATAGCCCTCTATGGGTTTCCAAATATCACTTTGCACATACCACAAGAACAGTCTTAGCGAAAGGCTTCCTGAGGGAAAAGCTGTAACTCTGTGAGATGAATTAACAGAACACAAAGCAGTCTCTCAGAATGCTTCTTTCCAGTTTATAAAGGAAGATATTTCCTTTTTCACCATAGCCCACTAAGGACTTTCAGATATCTCTTTGCAAATTCCACAAGAACAGTCTTAGCGAAAGGCTTCTTGAGGAAGAGACTGTAACTGTGTGAGATGAATTAACAGAAAAGCAAGCAGTTTCTCAGAAAGCTTCTTTTCGGTTTTTATCTTAGGATATCTCCATTTTCACCATAGCCCTCTATGGGCCTCCGAATAACACCTTGAAAATTCCACAAAAACAATCTTAGCAAAAGGCTTCTTGACGGGAAAGCTGTAACTCTGTGAGATGAATTAATAGAACACAAAGCAGTTTCTCAGAAAGCTTCTTTCAAGTAGTTAATTGAAGATATTTCCATTTACACCATAGACCTCTACAGGCTTCCAAATATCCCTTTGCAAATTCCACAAGAACAGTCTTAGCGAAAGGCTTCTTGAGGAGAACGCTGTAATTCTGTGAGATGAATTAACAGAACACAAACCAGTTTCTCAAAAAGCTTCTTTCCTGTTTTTAACTGAATTTGTTTCGTTTCTCACCATAGCCACCTATGGGCTTCCAAATATCACTTTGCAAATCCCACAAGAACAGACTTAACGAAAGGCTTCTTGACAGGAAAGCTGTAACTCTGTGAGATGAATTAACAGAACTCAAACCAGTTTCTCAGAAAGCTTCTTTCACTTTTTATCTTAGGATATTTGCTTTTTTCATAGCCCTCTCTGGGCTTCTAAATATCACTTTGCAAATTTCACAAGAACATTGTTACCGAAAGGCTTCTTGATGGGAAAGCTATAACACTTTGAGATGAATTAACAGAACACAAAGCAGTTTCTCAGAAAGCTTCTTTTCAGTTTTTATCTTAGGATATTGCTTTATCACCATATCCCTTCATGGGCTTCCAAATATCACTTTGCAAATTCCACAAGAACAGTCTTAGCGAAAGGCTTCTTGAGGGGAAAGTTGCAACTCTGTGAGATGTATTAACAGATCTGAGAGCAGTTTCTCAGAAATCTTCTTTCCAGTTTTCAACTGAAGATATTTCCTTTTTTACCATAACCCTCTATGGGCTTCCAAATATCATTTTGCAAATTCCACAAGAACTGTCTCAGCGAAAGGCTTCTTGAGGAGAAAGCTGTAACACTGTGAGATGAATTAATAGAACACAAAGCAGTTTCTCAGAAAGCTTCTTTCAAGTAGTTAACTGAACATATTTCCTTTTTGACGTTAGCCCTCTACGGGCTTCGAAATATCACTTTCCAAATTCCACAAGAACAACCTTAGTGAAAGGCTTCTTGAGGAGAACGCTGTAACTCTGTGAGATGAATTAACAGAACAAAAAGCAGTTTCTCAGAAAGATTCTTTCCAGTTTTTATCTGAAGATGTTTCCTTTTTCACCATAGCCCTCTATGGCTTCCAAATATCACTTTGCAAATTTCACAAGAACAGTCTTCATGAAAGGTTTCTTGAGGGGAAAACTGTAACTCTGGAGATGAATTAACAGATCACAAAGCAGTTTCTGAGAAAGATTCTTTTCGGAATTTATCTTAGGATATTTCCATTTTCACCATAGCCCTTTATAGGCTTCTAAATATCACTTTGCAAGTTCCACAAGAACAGTCCTAGCGAAATGCTTCTTGAGGAGAAAGCTTTAACTCTGTGAGTTGAATTAACAGAACACAATGCTGTTTCTCAGAAAGCTTCTTTTTAGTTTTTATCCTAGGATATTTCCTTTTACACCATAGCCCTCTATGGGCTTCCATATATTACTTTGAAAATTCCACAGGAACAGTCTTAGTGAACGGCTTCTTGAAGGGAAAGCTGAAACTCTGTGAGATGAATTATCAGAGCATCAAGCAGTTTCTCAGAAAAATTCTTCCCAGTTTTTAACTTAAGATATTTCCTTTTTCAAAATAGACCTATAAGGGCTTCGAAATATCACCTTGCAAATTCCACAGGAACAGACTTAATGAATGACTTCTTGAGGGGAAAGCTATAACTCTGTGAGATGAATTAAGAGAACACAATACGGTTTCTCAGAAAGCTTCTTTTAGATTTTTATCTTAGGATATTTCCCTTTTCGCCACAACCCTCTATCGGCTTGCAATATCACCTTGCAAATTCCACAGGAACAGTCTCAGTGAATGGCTTCTTGACGGGAAAGCTGTAAGTGTGTGAGATGAATTAACAGTTCACAAATCAGTTTCTCAGAAAGCTTCTTTTCAGTTTTTATCTTAGGACAAATCCTTTTTCACCATAGTTCTCTAAGGGCTTCCAAATAACACTTTGCAAATTCCACAAGAACAGACTTAGCGAAAGGCTTCTTCAGGGGAAAGCTGTAACTCTGTGAGATGAATTAACAGAACACAAAGCAGCTTCTAAGAAAGATTCGTTCCAGTTTTTTACAGAAGATATTTCAATTTTCACCGTAGCCCTCTAACGGCTTTGAAATATCACTTTGTAAATTCCAAAACAACAGTCTTAGCGAAAGGCTTCTTGAGGGTACAGCTGTGACTCTGTGAGATGAATTAACAAAACATATATTGCAAATATCACTTTGCAAATTAGACAAGAACAGCCTTAGCGGAAGGCTTCTTGAGGGGAAAGCTGTATCTCTGTGAGATCAATTAACAGAACGCAAAGCAGTTTCTCAGAAAGCTTCTTTTCAGTTTTTATCTTAGCATATTGCCTTTTTCACCATTGCCCTCTATGTGCTTCCAAATATCACTTAGAAAATTCCACAAGAACAGCCTTAGCGAAAGGCTTCTTGAGGAGAAGGCTGTAACTCAGCGAGATGAATTAACAGAACACAAAGCAGTTTCTCAGAAAGCTTCTTTCCACTTTGTAACTGAAGTTGTTTCGTTTTTCACCATAGCCCCCTATGGGCTCCCAAATATCACTTTGCAAATTCCACAAGAACAGTCTCAGCGAAAGGCCTCTTGAGGGGAAAGCTGTAACTCTGTGAGATGAATTAACAGAACACAAAGCAGTTTCTCAGAAAGCTTCTTTTCAGTTTTTATCTTAGGATATTTCCTTTTTTCATAGCCCTCTAAGGGCTTCTAAATATCACTTTGCAAATTTCACAAGAGCAGTCTTAGAGAACGGCTTCTCCAGGGGAAAACTGTAACTCTGAGAGATGAATTAACAGAACGCAAAGCAGTTTCTCAGAAAGCTTCTTTCCAGTTTTTAACTGAAGATATTTCCTTCTTTACGATAGCCCTCTATAGGCTTCCAAATATCACTTTGCAAATTCCACAAGAACAGCCTTAGCGAAAGGCTTCTTGAGGAGAACGCTGTAATTCTGTGAGATGAATTAACAGAACACAAACCAGTTTCTCAAAAAGCTTCTTTCCTGTTTTTAACTGAATTTGTTTCGTTTCTCACCATAGCCACCTATGGGCTTCCAAATATCACTTTGCAAATCCCACAAGAACAGTCTTAACGAAAGGCTTCTTGAGAGGAAAGCTGTAACTCTGTGAGATGAATTAACAGAACTCAAACCAGTTTCTCAGAAAGCTTCTTTCACTTTTTATCTTAGGATATTTGCTTTTTTCATAGCCCTCTCTGGGCTTCTAAATATCACTTTGCAAATTTCACAAGAACATTGTTACCGAAAGGCTTCTTGATGGGAAAGCTATAACACTTTGAGATGAATTAACAGAACACAAAGCAGTTTCTCAGAAAGCTTCTTTTCAGTTTTTATCTTAGGATATTGCTTTATCACCATATCCCTTCATGGGCTTCCAAATATCACTTTGCAAATTCCACAAGAACAGTCTTAGCGAAAGGCTTCTTGAGGGGAAAGTTGCAACTCTGTGAGATGTATTAACAGATCTGAGAGCAGTTTCTCAGAAATCTTCTTTCCAGTTTTCAACTGAAGATATTTCCTTTTTTACCATAACCCTCTATGGGCTTCCAAATATCACTTTGCAAATTCCACAAGAACTGTCTCAGCGAAAGGCTTCTTGAGGAGAAAGCTGTAACACTGTGAGATGAATTAATAGAACACAAAGCAGTTTCTCAGAAAGCTTCTTTCAAGTAGTTAACTGAACATATTTCCTTTTTGACGTTAGCCCTCTACGGGCTTCGAAATATCACTTTCCAAATTCCACAAGAACAACCTTAGTGAAAGGCTTCTTGAGGAGAACGCTGTAACTCTGTGAGATGAATTAACAGAACAAAAAGCAGTTTCTCAGAAAGATTCTTTCCAGTTTTTATCTGAAGATGTTTCCTTTTTCACCACAGCCCTCTATGGCTTCCAAATATCACTTTGCAAATTTCACAAGAACAGTCTTCATGAAAGGTTTCTTGAGGGGAAAACTGTAACTCTGGAGATGAATTAACAGATCACAAAGCAGTTTCTGAGAAAGATTCTTTTCGGAATTTATCTTAGGATATTTCCATTTTCACCGTAGCCCTCTATAGGCTTCTAAATATCACTTTGCAAGTTCCACAAGAACAGTCCTAGCGAAATGCTTCTTGAGGAGAAAGCTTTAACTCTGTGAGTTGAATTAACAGAACACAATGCTGTTTCTCAGAAAGCTTCTTTTTAGTTTTGAACGGAAGATATTTCCTTTTACACCATAGCCCTCTATGGGCTTCCATATATTACTTTGAAAATTCCACAGGAACAGTCTTAGTGAACGGCTTCTTGAAGGGAAAGCTGAAACTCTGTGAGATGAATTATCAGAGCATCAAGCAGTTTCTCAGAAAAATTCTTCCCAGTTTTTAACTTAAGATATTTCCTTTTTCAAAATAGACCTATAAGGGCTTCGAAATATCACCTTGCAAATTCCACAGGAACAGACTTAATGAATGACTTCTTGAGGGGAAAGCTATAACTCTGTGAGATGAATTAAGAGAACACAATACGGTTTCTCAGAAAGCTTCTTTTAGATTTTTATCTTAGGATATTTCCCTTTTCGCCACAACCCTCTATCGGCTTGCAATATCACCTTGCAAATTCCACAGGAACAGTCTCAGTGAATGGCTTCTTGACGGGAAAGCTGTAAGTGTGTGAGATGAATTAACAGTTCACAAATCAGTTTCTCAGAAAGCTTCTTTTCAGTTTTTATCTTAGGACAAATCCTTTTTCACCATAGTTCTCTAAGGGCTTCCAAATAACACTTTGCAAATTCCACAAGAACAGACTTAGCGAAAGGCTTCTTCAGGGGAAAGCTGTAACTCTGTGAGATGAATTAACAGAACACAAAGCAGCTTCTAAGAAAGATTCGTTCCAGTTTTTTACAGAAGATATTTCAGTTTTCACCGTAGCCCTCTAACGGCTTTGAAATATCACTTTGTAAATTCCAAAACAACAGTCTTAGCGAAAGGCTTCTTGAGGGTACAGCTGTGACTCTGTGAGATGAATTAACAAAACATATATTGCAAATATCACTTTGCAAATTAGACAAGAACAGCCTTAGCGGAAGGCTTCTTGAGGGGAAAGCTGTATCTCTGTGAGATCAATTAACAGAACGCAAAGCAGTTTCTCAGAAAGCTTCTTTTCAGTTTTTATCTTAGCATATTGCCTTTTTCACCATTGCCCTCTATGTGCTTCCAAATATCACTTAGAAAATTCCACAAGAACAGCCTTAGCGAAAGGCTTCTTGAGGAGAAGGCTGTAACTCAGCGAGATGAATTAACAGAACACAAAGCAGTTTCTCAGAAAGCTTCTTTCCACTTTGTAACTGAAGTTGTTTCGTTTTTCACCATAGCCCCCTATGGGCTCCCAAATATCACTTTGCAAATTCCACAAGAACAGTCTCAGCGAAAGGCCTCTTGAGGGGAAAGCTGTAACTCTGTGAGATGAATTAACAGAACACAAAGCAGTTTCTCAGAAAGCTTCTTTTCAGTTTTTATCTTAGGATATTTCCTTTTTTCATAGCCCTCTAAGGGCTTCTAAATATCACTTTGCAAATTTCACAAGAGCAGTCTTAGAGAACGGCTTCTCCAGGGGAAAACTGTAACTCTGAGAGATGAATTAACAGAACGCAAAGCAGTTTCTCAGAAAGCTTCTTTCCAGTTTTTAACTGAAGATATTTCCTTCTTTACGATAGCCCTCTATAGGCTTCCAAATATCACTTTGCAAATTCCACAAGAACAGCCTTAGCGAAAGGCTTCTTGAGGAGAACGCTGTAATTCTGTGAGATGAATTAACAGAACACAAACCAGTTTCTCAAAAAGCTTCTTTCCTGTTTTTAACTGAATTTGTTTCGTTTCTCACCATAGCCACCTATGGGCTTCCAAATATCACTTTGCAAATCCCACAAGAACAGTCTTAACGAAAGGCTTCTTGAGAGGACAGCTGTAACTCTGTGAGATGAATTAACAGAACTCAAACCAGTTTCTCAGAAAGTTTCTTTCACTTTTTATCTTAGGATATTTGCTTTTTTCATAGCCCTCTCTGGGCTTCTAAATATCACTTTGCAAATTTCACAAGAACATTGTTACCGAAAGGCTTCTTGATGGGAAAGCTATAACACTTTGAGATGAATTAACAGAACACAAAGCAGTTTCTCAGAAAGCTTCTTTTCAGTTTTTATCTTAGGATATTGCTTTATCACCATATCCCTTCATGGGCTTCCAAATATCACTTTGCAAATTCCACAAGAACAGTCTTAGCGAAAGGCTTCTTGAGGGGAAAGTTGCAACTCTGTGAGATGTATTAACAGATCTGAGAGCAGTTTCTCAGAAATCTTCTTTCCAGTTTTCAACTGAAGATATTTCCTTTTTTACCATAACCCTCTATGGGCTTCCAAATATCACTTTGCAAATTCCACAAGAACTGTCTCAGCGAAAGGCTTCTTGAGGAGAAAGCTGTAACACTGTGAGATGAATTAATAGAACACAAAGCAGTTTCTCAGAAAGCTTCTTTCAAGTAGTTAACTGAACATATTTCCTTTTTGACGTTAGCCCTCTACGGGCTTCGAAATATCACTTTCCAAATTCCACAAGAACAACCTTAGTGAAAGGCTTCTTGAGGAGAACGCTGTAACTCTGTGAGATGAATTAACAGAACAAAAAGCAGTTTCTCAGAAAGATTCTTTCCAGTTTTTATCTGAAGATGTTTCCTTTTTCACCACAGCCCTCTATGGCTTCCAAATATCACTTTGCAAATTTCACAAGAACAGTCTTCATGAAAGGTTTCTTGAGGGGAAAACTGTAACTCTGGAGATGAATTAACAGATCACAAAGCAGTTTCTGAGAAAGATTCTTTTCGGAATTTATCTTAGGATATTTCCATTTTCACCGTAGCCCTCTATAGGCTTCTAAATATCACTTTGCAAGTTCCACAAGAACAGTCCTAGCGAAATGCTTCTTGAGGAGAAAGCTTTAACTCTGTGAGTTGAATTAACAGAACACAATGCTGTTTCTCAGAAAGCTTCTTTTTAGTTTTGAACGGAAGATATTTCCTTTTACACCATAGCCCTCTATGGGCTTCCATATATTACTTTGAAAATTCCACAGGAACAGTCTTAGTGAACGGCTTCTTGAAGGGAAAGCTGAAACTCTGTGAGATGAATTATCAGAGCATCAAGCAGTTTCTCAGAAAAATTCTTCCCAGTTTTTAACTTAAGATATTTCCTTTTTCAAAATAGACCTATAAGGGCTTCGAAATATCACCTTGCAAATTCCACAGGAACAGACTTAATGAATGACTTCTTGAGGGGAAAGCTATAACTCTGTGAGATGAATTAAGAGAACACAATACGGTTTCTCAGAAAGCTTCTTTTAGATTTTTATCTTAGGATATTTCCCTTTTCGCCACAACCCTCTATCGGCTTGCAATATCACCTTGCAAATTCCACAGGAACAGTCTCAGTGAATGGCTTCTTGACGGGAAAGCTGTAAGTGTGTGAGATGAATTAACAGTTCACAAATCAGTTTCTCAGAAAGCTTCTTTTCAGTTTTTATCTTAGGACAAATCCTTTTTCACCATAGTTCTCTAAGGGCTTCCAAATAACACTTTGCAAATTCCACAAGAACAGACTTAGCGAAAGGCTTCTTCAGGGGAAAGCTGTAACTCTGTGAGATGAATTAACAGAACACAAAGCAGCTTCTAAGAAAGATTCGTTCCAGTTTTTTACAGAAGATATTTCAGTTTTCACTGTAGCCCTCTAACGGCTTTGAAATATCACTTTGTAAATTCCAAAACAACAGTCTTAGCGAAAGGCTTCTTGAGGGTACAGCTGTGACTCTGTGAGATGAATTAACAAAACACATATTGCAAATATCACTTTGCAAATTAGACAAGAACAGCCTTAGCGGAAGGCTTCTTGAGGGGAAAGCTGTATCTCTGTGAGATCAATTAACAGAACGCAAAGCAGTTTCTCAGAAAGCTTCTTTTCAGTTTTTATCTTAGCATATTGCCTTTTTCACCATTGCCCTCTATGTGCTTCCAAATATCACTTAGAAAATTCCACAAGAACAGCCTTAGCGAAAGGCTTCTTGAGGAGAAGGCTGTAACTCAGCGAGATGAATTAACAGAACACAAAGCAGTTTCTCAGAAAGCTTCTTTCCACTTTGTAACTGAAGTTGTTTCGTTTTTCACCATAGCCCCCTATGGGCTCCCAAATATCACTTTGCAAATTCCACAAGAACAGTCTCAGCGAAAGGCCTCTTGAGGGGAAAGCTGTAACTCTGTGAGATGAATTAACAGAACACAAAGCAGTTTCTCAGAAAGCTTCTTTTCAGTTTTTATCTTAGGATATTTCCTTTTTTCATAGCCCTCTAAGGGCTTCTAAATATCACTTTGCAAATTTCACAAGAGCAGTCTTAGAGAACGGCTTCTCCAGGGGAAAACTGTAACTCTGAGAGATGAATTAACAGAACGCAAAGGAGTTTCTCAGAAAGCTTCTTTCCAGTTTTTAACTGAAGATATTTCCTTCTTTACGATAGCCCTCTATAGGCTTCCAAATATCACTTTGCAAATTCCACAAGAACAGCCTTATCGAAAGGCTTCTTGAGGGGAAAGCTGTAACTCCGTGAGATCAATTAACAGAACACAAGGCAGTTTCTCAGAAAGCTTCTTTTCAGTTTCTATCTTAGGATATTTCTTTTTCACCATAACCCTCTACGGGTTTCCAAATATCACTTTGCAAATTCCACAAGAACAGTCTCACCGAAAGGCTTCTTGGTGTGAAAAATATAACACTGTGAGATGAATTAACAGAACACTAAGCAGTTTCTCAGAAAGCTTCTTTCCAGTTTTTAACGGAAGACAGTTCCTTTTTCACCATAGCCCTATACTTGCTTCAAAATGTCACTCTGCTAATTCTACAAGAACAGTCTTTGTGAAAGACTTCTTGAGGGGAAAGCTGTAACACTGTGTGATCAATTAACAGAAAACAAAGCAGACTCTCAGAACGTTTCTTTCCAGTTTTAAACAGAAGTTATTTCCTTTTTCACCATAGCCCTCTATGGACTTCCAAGTATCACTTTGCAAATCGCACAAGAAAAGTCTTAGCGAAAGTCTTCATGAGGGGAAACAGTAACTCTGTAAGATGATTTAACAGAACACAAAGCAGTTTCTCAGAAATCTTCTTTCCAGTTTGTAACCGAACATATTTCGTTTTTCACCATAGACACCTATGGGCTTCGAAATATCACTTTGAATATTCCACCAGAACAGTTTTAGCGAAAGGCTTCTTCGGGGGAAAGCGGTAACTCTGTGAGATGAATTAACAGAACACAAAGCAGTTTCTCTGAAAGCTTCTTTCCGGTTTTTAACGAAAGAGATTTCCTTTTTCACCATAGCCCTCTGTGGACTTCCAAATATCACTTTGCCAATCCCACAAGAACAGTCTTAGAGAAAGGCTTCATGAGGGGAAAACTGTAACTCTGTAAGTTGATTTAACAGAACACAAAGGCGTTTCTCAGAAAGCTTCTTTTCGGTTTTTATCTTAGGATATTTCCCTTTTCGCCATAACCCTCTATCGGCTTCCAATATCACTTTGCAAATTCCACAAGAACAGTCTCAGTGAACGGCTTCTTGACGGGAAAGCTGTAACTGTGTGAGATGAATTAACGAACAAAGCAGTTTCTCAGAAAGCTTCTTTTCAGTTTTTATTTTAGGACAATTTCTTTTTCACCATAGCCCTATATGGGCTTCCTAATATCACTTTGCAAATTCCACAAGAACAGAGTTAGCCAAAGGCTTTTTCAGGGGAAAGCTGTAACTCTGTGAGATGAATTAACAGAACACAAAACAGTTTCTCAGAAACCTTCTATCCAGTTTTTTACTGAAGATATTTCAGTTTTCACCATAGTCCTCTAAGGGCTTCCAAATATCACTTTGCAAATTCCAAAACAACAGTGTTAGCGAAAGGCTTCTTTAGGGGAAAGCTGTAAACCTTTGAGATGAATTAACAGAACACAAGAAGTTTCTCAGAAATATTCTTTTCAGTTTTTATCTTAGGATAATTCCTTCTTCCCATAGCCTTCTAAGGGCTTCGAAATATCACTTTGCAAATTTCACAAAAACAGCCTTAGCGAAAGGCTTTTTGAGGGGACAGCTGTGACTCTGTGAGATGAATTAGAAGAACACAAAGCAGTTTCTCAGAGAGCTTCTTTCCAGTTTTTAACTGAAGGTATTTCCTTTCTCACCATAGCCCTCTATAGGCTTCCAAATATCAAATTGCAAATTCCACAAGATCAGCTTTAGCAGAAGGCTTCTGGAGGAGAAAGTTGTAACTCTGTGAGATCAATTAGCAGAACGCAAGGCAGTTTCTCAGAGAGCTTCTTTTCAGTTTTTATCTTAGCATATTTCCTTTTTCACCATAGCCCTCTATGGGCTTCCAAATATCACTTTGCAAATTCCACAAGAACAGTCTTAGTGAACGGCTTCTTGAGGGAAAAGCTGTAACGCTGTGAGATGAATTAACAGAACACAAAGCAGTTTCTCAGAAAGCTTCTATCCAGTTTTTAACGGAAGATATTTCCTTTTTCTGCATAGACTTCTAACGGCTTCAAAATATCACCTTGCAAATTCCACAGGAACAGTGTTAGTGAACGGGTCCTTGTGGCGAAAGCTATAACTCTGTGAGACGAATTATGAGAATACAATGCAGTTTCTAAGAAAGCTTCTTTTCGGTTTTTATCTTAGGAAATTACCTTTTTCGCCATAATCCTCTATGGGCTTCCAATATCACTTTGCAAATTCCACAAGAACAGTCTCAGTGAACGGCTTCTTTAGGGGAAAGCTGTAACTCTGTGAGATGAATTAACAGAAAACAAAGCAGTTTCTCAGAAAGTTTCTTTTCAGTTTTTCACAGAAGATATTTCCTTTTCCACCATACCCCTCTATGGGCTTCTGAATATCACTTTGCAAATTCCACAAGAACAGTCTTAGCGAAAGGCTTCTTGAAGGGAAAGCTGTAACACTGTGAGTTGAATAAACAGAACCCACAGCACTTTCTCAGAAATCTTCTTTCCAGTTTTTAATGGAAGATATTTCCTTTTTCAGCATTGCCCTCTTTGGGCTTCCAAATATCACTTTGCAAATTCCACAAGAACAGTCTTAGGGAAAGCCTTCTTGAGAGGAAAGCTGTAACTCTGTGAGATGAATTAATAGAACACAAAGCAGTTTCTCAGAAAGCTTCTTTCCAGTTTATATCGGAAGATATTTCCTTTTTCACCGTATCCCTCTATGGGCTTCCAAATATCACTTTGCAAATTCCACAAGAACAGTCTTAGTGAAGGGATTCTTGAGAAAGGATTTTTAGGGGAAAGCTGTAACTCTGTGAGATGAATTAATAGAACACAAAGCAGTTTATCAGAAAGCTTTTTTCCAGATTTTATCGAAAGATATATCCTTTTTCACCATATCCCTCTATGGGCTTCCAAATATCACTTTACAACTTCCTCAAGAACAGTCCTAACGAAAGGCTTCTTCAGGGGAAAGCTGTAGCTCTGTGAGATTAATTAACAGACAACAAAGCAGTTACTCAGAAAGCTTCTTTCCAGTTTTTAACGGAAGAGATTTCCCTCTTCACCATATCCCTCTATGGGTTTCGAAATATCACTTTGCAAATTCCACAAGAACAGTCTTAGTGAACGGCTTTTGGGGGGTAAGCTATAACTCTGTGAGATGAATTAAGAGAACACAGTGCAGTTTTTCACAAAGCATCTTTTCAGTTTTTATGTTAAGATATTTTCTTTTTAACCATAGCTCTCTAAGGGCTTCCAAATATCACTTTTCATCTTCCACAAGAACAGTCTTAGGGGAAGGCTTCTTGAAGGGAATGCTGTAACACTGTGAGATGAATTAACAGAACACAAAGCAGTTTCTCAGAAAGCTACTTTTCAGTTTTTATCTTAGGATATTTCCTTTTTCACCATAGCCCTCTATGGGCTTCCAAATATCAGTTTGCAAATTTCACAAAAACTGTCTTAGTAAACGGCTTATAGAGGGGAATGTTGTAACTCTGTGAGATGAACTAACAGAACAGAAAGAAATTTCCCAGAAAGCTTCTTTTCAGTTTTTATCTTAGCATAATTCCATTTTCAGCTTAGACCTCTATGGGTTTCCAAATAACATTTTGCATATTCCACAAGAACAGTCTTATAGAAAGGCTTCTTGAGGGGAAAGCTGTAACTCTGTGAGATGAATTAACAGAAGACAAAGCAGTTTCTCAGAAAGTTACTTTCGGCTTTTATCTTAGGATATTTCCATTTGCACCATAGCTCTCTATGGGCTTCCAAATATCACTTTGCCAATTCCAAAAGAACAGTCTTTGTGAAAGGCTTCTTGAACGGAAAGCTGTAAATCTCTGAGATGCGTTAAAAGAACAGAAAGCAGTTCCTCAGAAAGCTTCTTTTCAGTTTTTATCTTAGGATATTTCCTTTTCACCATAGTGCTCCAAGGGCTTCCAAATATCACTTCGCAAATTCCACAAGAACAGTCTTAGCGAAAGGTTTCTTGAGGGGAAAGCTGTAACTCTGTGAGATGAATTAACAGAACACAAAGCGTTTTCTCAGAAGACTTCTTTCCAGTTTTTAACTGAAGATATTTCCTTTTTCACCATAGAACTCTTTCGGCTTTCAAATATCACATTGCAAATTCCACAAGAACAGTCTTAGCGAAAGGCTTCTTGTGGAGAAAGATGTAATTCTGTGAGATGAATTAACAAAACACAAAAAAAGTTTCTCAGAAAGCTTCTTTCCAGTTTTTAACTTAAGATATTTCCTTTATCACCATAGCACTCTATGTGCTTCCAAATATCACTTCCCAAATTCCACTAAAACAGTCCTAGCGAAAGGCTTCTTGAGGAGAAAGCTGTAACCCTCTGAGATGAAATAACAGAACAAAAAGCAGTTTCTCAGAGAGCTTCTTTTCAGTTTTAAACTGAAGATATTTCCTTTTTCATCATAGCCGTCTAGGGGCTTGCAAATATCACTTTGCAAGTTAAACAAGAACAGCCTTCGCGAAAGACTTCTTGAGGGGAAAGCTGTAACTCTGTGAGCTGAATTAACAGAACAAAAAGCAGTCTCTCAGAAATCTTCTCTCCTGTTTTTAACTGAAGATATTTCCTTTTTCAACATGGCCGTTTATGGGCTTCCAAATATCACTTTGCAAATTCCACAAGAACAGACATAGCGAAAGGCTTCTTGAAGGGAAAGCTGTAACTCTGTGAGATGAATTAACAGAATACAAAGCAGTTTCTCAGAAAGTTTCTTTCCAGTTTTTAACTGAAGATGTTTCATTTTTCACTGTAACCCCCTATGGGCTTCCAAATATCACTTTGCAAACTCCACAAGAACAGTCTTAGGGAAAGACTTCTTGAGGGGAAACCTGTAACCCTGTGAGAAAAATTAGCGGAATACAAAGCAGTTTCTCAGAAAGCTTCTTTTCAGTTTACATCTTAGGATATTTCCGTTTTCATCATAGCCCTTTATGGGATTCCAAATATCACTTTGCATGTTCCACAACAACAGTGTTAGCGAAAGGGTTCTTGACGGGAAAGCGTTAACTCTGTGAGATGAATTAAGAGAACACAAAGCAGTTTCTCAGAAAATTTGGTTTCAGTTTTTATCTTAGGATTTTTACTTTTTTCCATAGCACTCTAAGGGCTTCCAAATATTACTTTGCAGATTCACAAGAACAGGCTTAGCGAAAGGCTTCTTGAGAGGAAAGCTGTAACTCTGTGAGATGAACTAACAGAACACAAAGCAGTTTCTCAGAAAGCTTCTTTTCGGTTTCTATCTTAGGATACTTCCATTTTCACCACAGCCATCTATGGGCTTCCCAATATCACTTTGCAAATTGCACTAGAACAGTTTTAGCAAAAGGCTTCTTGAAGAGAAAGCTGTTAATCTGTGAGATGAATTAACAGAACACAACACAGTTTCCAGAAAGCTTCTTGTCAGTTTTTAACTGAAGATATTTCCTTTTTCACCATAGCCCTCTAAGGGCTTCAAAATATGACTTTGCAAATTCCACAAGAACTGCGTTATTGAAAGGTTTCTTGAGGGGAAAGCTGTAACTCTCTGAGATTAATTAACAGAACACAAAGCAGTTTTTCAGAAAGCTTCTTTTCAGTTTTTATCTTAGGATATTTCCTTTTTCACCATAGCCCTCTATGGGTTTCCATATATCACGTTGTAAATTCCGCACAACAGTCTTAGCGAAAGGCTTCTTGAGGAAAAGCTGTAACTTTCTGAGATGAATTTAAGAAAACACAAAGAAGTTTCTTAGAAAGATTCCTTCCAGTTTTTAACGGAAGATATATCCTTTTTCACCATAGCCCTCTATGGGCTTCCAAATATCACTTTGCAAATTTCACAAGAACAGTCTTAGAGAAAAGTTTCTTAAGGGAAAAGCTGTAACTCTGTGAGATGAATTAACAGAACACAAAGCAGTCTCTCAGAAATCTTCTTTCCAGTTTTTAACGGAAGATATTTCCTTTTTCACCTTAGCCCTCTGTGGGCTTATAAATATCACTTTGCTAATTCCCGAAGAAAAGTCTTAGCGAAAGGATTCTTGAGGAGAAAGCTCTAACTCTGTGAGATGAATTAACAGAACACAAAACAGTTTCTCAAAAAGCTTCTTTCCAGTTTTTAAAGGAAGATATTTCCTTTTTCACCATAGCCCTCTATGGGCTTCCAAATATCACGTTGCAAATTCCACAAGAACAACCTTAGCGAAAGGCTTCTGGAGGGGAAAGCTGTAACTCTGTGAGATGAATTAACAGAACACAAAGCAGTTTCTCAGGCAGCTTCTTTTCAGTTTTTATCTTAGGTTATTTCCTTTTCCACCATAGCCCTCTATTGGCTTCCAAATATCAGTTTGCAAATTTCACAAAATCTGTCTTAGTGAACGGCTTCTTGAGGGGAAAGCTGTAACTCTGTGAGATGAACTAACAGAACACAAAACACTTTCCCAGAAGTCTTCTTTTCGGTTTTCATCTTAGGATATTTCCATTTTAACCTTAGCCCTCGATGGGCTTCCAAATATCACTTTACAAATTCCACAAGAACAGTCTTAGCGATAGGTTTCTTGGGGGGAAAGCGGTAACTCTGTTAGATGAATTAACAGAAGACAAAGCAGTTTCTCAGAAAATTTCTTTTCGGTTTTTATCTTAGGATATTTCCATTTGCATCATAGCTCTCAATGGGCTTCCAAATATCAATTTGCCAATTCGAAAAGAAGAGTCTTTGTGAAAGCCTTCTGGAACGGAAAGCTGTAAATGTCTGAGATGAATTAACAGAACAGAAAGCAGTTCCTCAGAAAGCTTCTTTTCAGTGTTTATATTAGGATATTTCCTTTTACTCCATAGCCCCCTAAGTGCTTCCAAATATCTCTTTGCAAATTCCACGAGAACAGACTTAGCGAAAGGCTTCTTGAGGAGAAAGCTGTAACTCGGTGAGATGAATTAACAGAACACAAAGCAGTTTCTCAGAAAGCTTCTTTCCAGTTTTTAAAGGAAGATATTTCCTTTTTCACCATAGCCCTCTAAGGGCTTCCAAATAACTCTTTTCAAATTCCACAAGACCAGTCTTAGCGAAAGGCTTCTTGAGAAGAAAGCTGTAAGTCTGTGAGACGAATTAACAGAACGCAAAGCAGTTTCTCGGACAGCTTCTTTTCGGTTTTTATCTTAGCATACTTCCATTTTCACCATAGCCCTCTATGGGCTTCGAAATATCACTTTGCAAATTCCGCAAGAACAGTGTTAGCGAAAGGCTTCTTGAGGGGGAAGATGTAACTACGTGAGATAAATTAACAGAACGCAAAACAGTTTCTCAGAAAGCTTCATTCAGTTTTTACCTTAGGATATTTCCTTTTTCACCATAGCCCTCTATGGGCTCCAAATGTCACATCGCAAATTCCACAAGAACAGCCTTAGCGAAAGGCTTCTTATGGGGAAAGCTGTAACTCTGTGAGATGAATTAACAGAACACAAAGCAGTTTATCAGAAAGCTTCTTTCCAGTTTTTAACGGAAGATAACTCCTTTTTCACCATAGCCCTCTATGGGCTTCCAAATATCACCTTGCAAATTCCACAGGAACAGTCTTAGTGAACGGCTTCTTGAAAGGAGAGCTATAACTCTGTTAGATGAATTAAGAGAACACAATGCAGTTTTTCAGAAAGCTTCCTTTCGGTTTTTATCTTAGCATATTTTCTTTTTCGCAATAATCCTCTATGGTCTTCCAATATCACTTTGCAAATTCCACAAGAACAGTCTCAGTGAACGGTTTCTTCAGGGGAAAGCTGTACCTCTGTGAGATGAATTAACAGAACACAAAGTAGTTTCTCAGAAACCTTCTTTTCAGTTTTTAACGAAAGATATTTCCTTTTTCACCATAGCCCTCTATGGGCTCCCAAATGTCTCTTTGCAAACTCCACAAGAACAGTCTTAGAGAAAGGCTTCTTGAGGGGAAAGCTGTAGGTGTGTGAGATGAATTAACAGAACACAAAGTAATTTCTCAGAAAGCTACTTTTCAGTTTTTATCTTAGGATGTTTCCTTTTTCACCATGAGGCCCTATGGGCTTCCAAATATCACTTTGCAAATTCCACAAGAAGAGTCTTAGCGAAAGGCTTCTTGAGGACAAAGCTGTAACTCTGTGAGATGAATTAACAGAAGACAAAGCAGTTTCTCAGAAAGCTTCTTTCCAGTTTTTAACAGAAGATATTTGCTTTTTCACCATATCCTTCTATGGCTTTCCACATATTACTTTGAAATTCCACAGGAACAGTCTAAGCGAAAGGCTTCTTGAGGAGAAAGCTGTAACCCTGTGAGATGAATTAACAGAACACAAGGCAGTTTCTCAGAAAGCTTCCTTTCAGTTTTTATCTTAAGATATTTCCTTTTTTACCCTAGCCCTCTATGGGCTTCCATATATCACTTTGCAAATTTCACCAGAACACTCTTAAGAAAAGGCTTCTTGAGGAGAAAGCTGTAACTCTGTGAGATGAATTAACAGGACACAAAGCAGGTTCTCAGAAAGCTTCTTTCCAGTTTTTAACGGAAGCTATTTCCTTTTTCACCGTAGCCCTCTATGGGCTTCCAAATATCACTTTGCAAATTCCGCAAGAACAGTCTTAGCGAAAGGCTCCTTGAGGGTAAAGTTGTAACTCTGTGTGATGAATTAACAGAACACAAAACAGTTTCTCACAAAGTTTCTTTTCAGTTTTTATCTTAGGATATTTCCTTTTTCACCATAGCCCGCTATGGGCTTCCAAATATCACTTTGCAAATTCCACAAGAACAGTCTTAACGAAAGGCTTCTTGAGGGGAAAGCTGTAACTCTGTGAGATGAATTAACAGAGCACAAAGCAGTTTCTCAGAAAGCTTCTTTCCACTTTTTAATGGAAGATATTTCCTTTCTCACCTTAACCCTCTATGGGCTTCCAAATATCACTTTGCAAATTCCACAAGAACAGTCTTAGCGAAAGGCTTTTTGAGGGCAAAGCTGTAACTCTGTGAGATGAATTAATAGAATACAAAGAAGTTCCTCAGAAAGCTTCTTTCCACTTTTTAATGGAAGATATTTCCTTTTTCACCATAGCCCTCTATGGGCTTCCAAATATCACTTTGCAAATTCCACAGAACAGCCTTAGGGAAAGGCTTCTTGAGGGTAAAGCTGTAACTCTGTGAGATGAATTAAGAGAACACAAAGCAGTTTTTTAGAAAGCTTCTTTGAAGTTTTTAAGGAAAGGTATTTCCTTTTTAACCATAGCCCTCTATGGGCTTCCAAATATTACTTTCCAAATTTCACAAGAACAGTCTTAGTGAACGGCTTCTTGAGGGGAAAACTGTAACTCTCTGAGATGAATTAACAGAACACAAAGCAGTTTCTCAGAAATTTTCTTTTCGGTTTTTATCTTAGTATATTTCCTTTTTCACCATAGCCCTCTATGGGCTTCCAAATATCACTTTGCAAATTCCACAACCACAGTCTTAGCGAAAGGCTTCTGGAGGGGAAACTGTAACTCTCTGAGATGAATTAACAGAACACAAAGCAGTTTCTCAGAAAGCTTCTTTCCACTATTTTTTTTAATATTACATGCTTAATTTCTTTTTTATTTATATAATTTTGTGTAACAATCACTCATGAAATATCAGAATTCTTATTACTTAGTACATAAAGAATATTCAAGAAGTATTGTTGCAGTAGAAAGCTAGTCAAGTATGATCAGGGCAGGAGAGGGCTCCCCTCTTCCACACACCAAATGTGTTGGGAGACCCTCAGGTGATGGTCAAGGGGTTGTTAACTGTTTCTCTAAAGTAGTAATTGGTCATACCTGGTGTCAAGGAAAGGCAGGCTTCTAATAGAAAACACCTGAAACTGATCAGCAACTTCCCAATGAGATCTCAGGAGTGAGGAGAAGTAAGGCAAGATCCCGGAAGTTTGCCAATGTATAAAACCCCAAGTCAAGAAGTCAAGCTGTGCACTTGGCTTCTCAAGTCTCCCACTTGGCCCTCTTCCAGGTTGTACTTCCCTTCTTTTCCTTTCTGTTTTAAAGCCTTTTAATAAACCCTCTCTCCTGCTCTGAGAATTACCTGTCTCACTTTCTGCCTTATGCCCCTTAGTGGAATTCCTTCTGAGGAAGCAAGAATGGAGGGTGCTGCAAACCTATACAGATTCGCCGCCAATGTCTCCAGAACTCGGATGTCTTCCACAGGTAATAACATTGCTTTAAATATTTTTCGTAATTATATCATGCTAAAAAACTAAGTATAACAGTGTCAAATACAAATACAATTAAAGCTTTTTGAATTCTATTTTACTTTACAAGTTTTTAAAAATCAAGTATGATTTTTCCTGGTGCAATTAAATTATAATTCTTTTCATATTTATATTTAATCATTTTATATAGAATTATTTTATATTTCTAGTACTTATTATTCTAGTATATCTCTTTTAGGCTTACTTTATGTCTCACTTTTATAAAAATAAGTAAAATATATATTTGATACATTACAATAACTTAGCAAAATGCTCAGGTATAATGCTATTTAAAAATTAATATACCATATTTATATAATAATGCTATAGTTTTCTCATAAAATAATAAATCTTTTTAATGTTTGAAATTATAGGATGATAAGTGGTCTTTAATTTATTCCCCTTATTTGAATTTTCAGTAGTGAATATGCTCTTTCAAAAATATTTTTATGATAAATTCCAAATGCATAAAATAGTGGATTACCTCTGGGTACTCATCATTCATTTCACCAACATCAACACTTGTCCAATTCCTTTTATCTTCACTCACTTCTCCCCATTTCCCCCAACCGCATTCCTGCCACAACTGCTGACTCAAACCGTTCAAAGGATTGTTTGGTCAATCCTTTTGTAACAATTTAGTTATGTGCTTTTCCTAAAAAATAAGTGGAAGATTATTTTTTATTTTTTATTTTTTATTTTTTACAATTATTTATTTAAATTTTGTGGGTATATAGTAGATGTATGTATTTATGGGGTGCATGAGATGTTCTGATTCAGGCATGCAATGAATAATAATCACATCAGGTAAAATGGGGTATCCATTCTCTCAAGCATTTATCCTTTGTGTTACAAGCAATCCAATTAGACTCTTTCAGTTATTTTAAAATGCACAGTTAAATTATTACTGACTATAGTCGCCTTATTGTGCTATCAAATACTAGATCTTATTTATTCTTTCTTTTTTTTGTACCCATTAACCATCTCCAGCTTTGCCTCAAACCCCCACTACCCTTCCCAGCCTCTGGTAACCATGCTTCTTCTCTCTATCTCCATGAGTTCAATTGTTTTGATTTTTAGATCTCACAAATAAGTGAGAACATGAAATTAGAATTATTATTAAACAGATCTCAAAATGGGACTTAGTTGCGTATCTTCTCCTCCTCTCCCTGTATCAACCTGTTTCAGCCTGGAAGCCTCTAGTGGGAAGGAGGGATGTGGTTGGTTGCTTCTTTTTTGTTTTTCTTATATATATATATTTTAAGTTCTAGGGTACATGTGCATAACGTGCAGGTTTGTTACATATGTATACTTGTGCCCTGTTGCTGTGCTGCACCCATCAACTCGTCAGCACCCATCAACTCGTCATTTACATCAGGTATAACTCCCAATGCAATCCCTCCCCCCTCCCCCCTCCCCATGATAGGCCCCGGTGTGTGATGTTCCCCTTCCCGAGTCCAAGTGATCTCATTGTTCAGTTCCCACCTATGAGTGAGAACATGCCGTGTTTGGTTTTCTGTTCTTGTGATAGTTTGCTAAGAATGATGGTTTCCAGCTGCATCCATGTCCCTACAAAGGACACAAACTCATCCTTTTTTATGGCTGCATAGTATTCCATGGTGTATATGTGCCACATTTTCTTAATCCACTCTGTCACTGATGGACATTTGGGTTGATTCCAAGTCTTTGCTATTGTGAATAGTGCTGCAATAAACATACGTGTGCATGTGTCTTTATAGCAGCATGATTTATAATCCTTTGGGTATATACCCAGTAATGGGACGGCTGGGTCATATGGTACGTCTAGTTCTAGGTCCTTGAGGAATCGCTATACTGTTTTCCATAATGATTGAACTAGTTTACAATCCCACCAACAGTGTAAAAGTGTTCCTATTTCTCCACATCCTCTCCAGCACCTGTTGTTTCCTGACTTCTTAATGATCACCATTCTAACCGGTGTGAGATGATATCTCAGTGTGGTTTTGATTTGCATTTCTCTGATGGCCAGTGATGATGAGCATTTTTCATGTGTCTGTTGGCTGTATGAATGTCTTCTTTTGAGAAATGTCTGTTCATATCCTTTGCCCACTTTTTGATGGGGCTGTTTGTTTTTTTCTTGTAAATTTGTTTGAGGTCTTTGTAGGTTCTGGATATTAGCCTTTGTCAGATGAGTAGATTGCAAAAATTTTCTCCCATTCTGTAGGTTGCCTGTTCACTCTGATGGTAGTTTCTTTTGCTGTGCAGAAGCTCTTTAGTTTAACGAGATCCCATTTGTCAATTTTGGCTTTTGCTGCCGTTGCTTTTGGTGTTATAGACATGAAGTCGTTGCCCATGCCTATGTCCTGAATGGTACTACCTAGGTTTTCCTCTAGGGTTTTTATGGTATTAGGTCTAACGTTTAAGTCTCTAATCCATCTTGAATTAATTTTCGTATAAGGAGTAAGGAAAGGATCCAGTTTCAGCTTTCTGCTTATGGCTAGCCAATTTTCCCAGCACCATTTATTAAATAGGGAATCCTTTCCCCATTTCTTGTTTCTCTCAGGTTTGTCAAAGATCAGATGGCTGTAGATGTGTGGTATTATTTCTGAGGACTCTGTTCTGTTCCATTGGTCGATATCTCTGTTTTGGTACCAGTACCATGCTGTTTTGGTGACTGTAGCCTTGTAGTATAGTTTGAAGTCAGGTAGCGTGATGCCTCCAGCTTTGTTCTTTTGACATAGGATTGTCTTGGAAATGCGGGCTCTTTTTTGGTTCCATATGAACTTTAAAGCAGTTTTTTCCAATTCTGTGAAGAAACTCATTGGTAGCTTGATGGGGATGGCATTGAATCTATAAATTACCTTGGGCAGTATGGCCATTTTCACAATATTGATTCTTCCTATCCATGAGCATGGTGTGTTCTTCCATTTGTTTGTGTCCTCTTTTATTTCATTGAACAGTGGTTTGTAGTTCTCCTTGAAGAGGTCCTTTACATCCCTTGTAAGTTGGATTCCTAGGTGTTTTATTCTCTTTGAAGCAATTGTGAATGGAAGTTCATTCATGATTTGGCTCTCTGTTTGTCTGTTACTGGTGTATACGAATGCTTGAGATTTTTACACATTAATTTTGTATCCTGAGACTTTGCTGAAGTTGCTTATCAGCTTAAGGAGATTTCGGGCTGAGACAATGGGATTTTCTAAATATACAATCATGTCATCTGCAAAGAGGGACAATTTGACTTCTTCTTTTCCTTACTGAATCCCCTTGATTTCTTTATTTTGCCTGATTGCCCTAGCCAGGACTTCCAACACTATGTTGAATAGGAGTGGTGAGAGAGGGCATCCCTGTCTTGTGCCAGTTTTCAAAGGGAATTTTTCCAGTTTTTGCCCATTCAGTATGATATTGGCTGTGGGTTTGTCATAAATAGCTCTTATGATTTTGAGGTACGTTCCATCAATACCGAATTTATTGAGCGTTTTTAGCATGAAGGGCTGTTGAATTTTGTCAAAAGCCTTTTCTGCAACGATTGAGATAATCATGTGGTTCTTGTCTTTGGTTCTGTTTATATGCGGGATTATGTTTATTGATTTGCGAATGTTGAACCAGCCTTGCATCCCAGGGATGAAGCCCACTTGATCATGGTGGATAAGCTTTTTGATGTGCTGTTGAATACGGTTTGCCAGTATTTTATTGAGGATTTTTGCATCGATGTTCATCAGGGATATTGGTCTAAAATTCTCTTTTTTTGTTGTGTCTCTGCCAGGCTTTGGTATCAGGATGATGTTGGCCTCATAAGATGAGTTAGGGAGGATTCCCTGTTTTTCTATTGATTGGAATAGTTTCAGAAGGAATGGTACCAGCTGCTCCTTGTACCTCTGGTAGAATTCAGCTGTGAATCCATCTGGTCCTGGACTTTTTTTGATTGGTAGGCTATTAATTATTGCCTCAATTTCAGAGCCTGCTATTGGTCTATTCAGGGATTCAACTTCTTCCTGGTTTAGTCTTGGAAGAGTGTAAGTGTCTAGGAAATTATCCATTTCTTCTAGATTTTCTAGTTTATTTGCAGAGAGGTGTTTATAGTATTCTCTGATGGTAGTTTGTATTTCTGTGGGGTCGGTGGGGATATCCCCTTTATCATTTTTTATTGCGTCTCTTTGATTCTTCTCCCTTTTCTTCTTTATTAGTCTTGCTAGCGGTCAGTCAATGTTGTTGATCTTTTCAAAAAACCAACTCCTGGATTCATGGATTTTTTGGAGGGCTTTTTGTGTCTCTATCTCCTTCAGTTCTGCTCTGATCTTAGTTATTTCTTGCCTTCTGCTAGCTTTTGAATGAGTTTGCTCTTGCTTCTCTAGTTCTTTTAATTGTGATGTTAGAGTGTCAATTTTAGATCTTTCCTGCTTTCTCTTGTGGGCATTTAGTGCTTTAAATTTCCCTCTACACACTGCTTTAAATGTGTCCCAGAGATTCTGGTATGTTGTATCTTTGTTCTCATTGGTTTCAAAGAACATCTTTATTTCTGCCTTCATTTCGTCATGTACCCAGTAGTCATTCAGGAGCAGGTTGTTCAGTTTCCATGTAGTTGAGCGGTTTTGATTGAGTTTCTTAGTCCTGAGTTCTAGTTTGATTGCAGTGTGGTCTGAGAGACAGTTTGTTACAATTTCTGTTCTTGTACATTTACTGAGGACTGCTTTACTTCCAACTATGTGGTCAATTTTGGAATAAGTGCGATGTGGTGCTGAGAAGAATGTATATTCTGTTGATTTGGGGTGGAGAGTTCTATAGATTTCTATTAGGTCTGCTTGCTGCAGAGATGATTTCAATTCCTGGATATCCTTGTTAATTTTCTGTCTCGTTGATCTGTCTAATGTTGACAGTGGACTGTTGAAGTCTCCCATTATTATTGTATGGGAGTCTAAGTCTCTTTGTAAGGCTCTAAGGACTTGCTTTATGAATCTGGGTGCTCCTGTATTGGGTGCATATATATTTAGGATAGTTAGCTCTTCCTGTTGAATTGATCCCTTTACCATTATGTAATGGCCTTCTTTGTCTCTTTTGATCTTTGATGGTTTAAAGTCTGTTTTATCAGAGAGTAGTATTGCAACCCCTGCTTTTTTTTGTTCTCCATTTGCTTGGTGAATCTTCCTCCATCCCTTTATTTTGAGCCTATGTATGTCTCTGCGTGTGAGATGGGTCTCCTGAATACAGCAGACTGATGGGTCTTGACTCTTTATCCAGTTTGCCAGTCTGTGTCTTTTAATTGGAGCATTTAGTCCACTTACATTTAAGGTTAATATTGTTACGTGTGAACTTGATCCTACCATTATGATATTAATTGGTTATTTTGCTCGTTAGTTGATGCGGTTTCTTCCTAGCCTTGTTGGTCTTTACATTTTGGCATGTTTTTGCAATGGCTGGTACCGGTTGTTCCTTTCCATGTTTAGTGCTTCTTTCAGGGTCTCTTGTAAGGCAGGCCTAGTGGTGACAAAATCTCTAAGCATTTGCTTATCTGTAAAGGATTTTATTTCTCCTTCACTTATAAAACTTAGTTTGGCTGGATATGAAATTCTGGGTTTAAAATTCTTTTCTTTAAGAATGTTGAATATTGGCCCCCACTCTCTTCTGGCTTGTAGAGTTTCTGCCGAGAGATCTGCTGTTAGTCTGATGGACTTCCCTTTGTGGGTAACCCGACCTTTCTCTCTGGCTGCCCTTAAGATTTTTTTCTTCATTTCAACTTTGGTGAATCTGGCAATTATGTGTCTTGGAGTTGCTCTTCTCGAGGAGTATCTTTGCGGTGTTCTCTGTATTTCCTCGATTTGAATGTTGGCCTGCCCTACTAGGTTGGGGAAGTTCTCCTGGATGATATACTGAAGAGTGTTTTCCAACTTGGTTCCATTTTCAACCTCACTTTCAGGCACCCCAATCAGACGTAGATTTGGTCTTTTTACATAATCCCATACTTCTTGCAGGCTTTGTTCATTTCTATTTCTTCTTTTTTCTTTTGATTCCTCTTCTCACTTCATTTCGTTCATTTGATACTTAATCGCTGATACTCTTTTGCAGTTGATCGAGTCGGAACTGAAGCTTGTGCATTTGTCACGTATTTCTCGTGTCATGGTTTTCATCTCTTTCATTTCGTTTATGACCTTCTCTGCATTAATTATTCTAGCCATCAATACTTCCACTTTTTTTTCAAGACTTTTAGTTTCTTTGCGCTGGGTACGTAATTCCTCCTTTAGCTCTGAGAAGTTTGATGGACTGAAGCCTTCTCCTATCATCTGGTCAAAGTCATTCTTCGTCCAGCTTTGATCCGTTGCTGGAGATGAGCTGCGCTCCTTTGCCGGAGGAGATGCGCTCTTATTTTTTGAAAATTCAGCTTTTCTGCCCTGTTTTCTCCCAATCTTTGTGGCTTTATGTGCCTCTGGTTTTTAACGGAAGATATTTCCTTTTTCACCATAGCCCTCGATGGGCTTCCAAATATCACTTTGCAAATTTCACAAGACCAGTCTTAGTGAACGGCTTCTTGAGGGGAAAGCTGTAACACTGTGAGATGAATTAACAGAACACAAAGCAGTTTCTCAGAAATCTTGTTTCCAGTTTTTAACGAAAGATATTTCCTTTTTCAATATAGCCCCCATGGGCTTCAAAATATCACTTTTCAAATTCCACAAGAACAGTCTTAGCGAAAGGCTTCTTGAAGAGAAAGGTGTAACTCTGTGAAATGAATTACCAGAACACAAAGCAATTTCTCAGAAAGCTTCTTTACGGTTTTCATCATAGGATATTTCCATTTCCACCGTAGCCCTCTATGGGCTTCCAAATATCACTTTGCAAATTCCACAAGAACAGTCTTAGCGAAAGACATCTTTAGGAGAAAGCTGTAAATCTGTGAGATGAATTAACAGAACACAAAGCAGTTTCTAAAAAACATTCTTTCAAGTTTTTAACGGAAGATATTTCCTTTTTCATCATAGCCCTCTATGGGCTTCAAAATATCACCTTGAAATTTCCACAGGAACAATCTTAGTGAACGGCTTCTTGAGGGGAAAGCTATAACTCTGTTAGATGAATTAAGAGAAGATAAAGCAGTTTCTCAGAAAGCTTCTTTTTGGTTTTTATTTTGGAATATTTCCTTTCTGCCATAACTCTCTATGGGCTTCTAAAATCACTTTGCAAATTCCACAAGAACAGTCTTAGCGAAAGGCTTCTTGAGGAGAAAGCTGTAACTCTCTGAGATGAATTAACAGGACACAAAGCACTTTCTCAGAAAGCTTCTTTCCAATTTATAACGGAAAACATTTCCTTATTCACCATAGCCCTCTATGGCCTTCTAAATACCACTTTCGAAATGACACAAGAAGAGTCCTAGTGAAAGACTTCTTGAGGGGAAAGCTGTAACTCTGTGAGATGAATTAACAGAACACAAAGCAGTTTCTCAGAAAGCTTCTTCCCAGTTTTCAACTGAAGATATTTCCTTTTTAACCATAGCCTTATAAGGGCTTCCAAATATCACTTTGCAAATTCCACAAGAACAAACTTAGTAAAGGTCTTCTCGAGAGGAAAGCTGTAACTCTGTGAGATGAATTAACAGAACACAAAGCAGTTTCTCAGAAAGCTTCTTTCCACTTTTCAACGGAAGATATTTCCTTTTTCACCAAAGCCCTCTATGGGTTTCCAAATATCACTTTAAATATTCCACAAGAACAGTCTTATCAAAAGGCTTCTTGAGGGGAAAGCTGTAACTCTGTGAGATGAATTAACAGAACACAAAGCAGTTTCCCAGAAAGCTCCTTTCCAGTTTTTAACTGAAGATATTTCCTTTTTCACCATAGCCCTCTATGGGCTTCCAAATACCACTTTGCAAATTCCACAAGAACAGTCTTAGCGAAAGGTTTCTTGGGGGAAAAGCTGTAACTCTGTGAGATGAATTAACAGAACACAAAGCAGTTTCTCAGAAAGCCTCTTTCCAGTTTTTAACTGAAGATATTTCCTTTTCCACCATAGCCCTCGATGGGCTTCCAAATACCACTTTGCAAATTCCACAAGAACAGCCTTAGCAAAGGGCTTCTTGAGGGGAAAGCTGTAACTCTGTGAAATGAATTAAGAGAACGCAAAGCAGTTTCTCAGAAAGCTTCTTTTCAGTTTTTATGTTAGGATATTTCCTTTTTCACCATAGACCTCTATGGGCTTCCAAATATCACTTTGCAAATTTCACAAGAACAGTCTTAGCGAAAGGCTTCTTGAGGAGAAAGCTGTATCTGTGAGATGAATTAACAGAACACAAAGCAGTTTCTCCGAAAGATTATTTTCTGTTTTTATCTCAGGCTATTTCCTTTTTCACCATAGACCTCTATGTGCTTCTAAATATCACTTTCCAAATTCCACAAGAACAGCCTTAGGGAAAGGCTTCTTGAGGGGAAAGATGTAACTCTGTGAGATGAATTAACAGAACACAAAGCAATTTCTCAGAAAGCTTCTATGCAGTTTTCAACTGAAGATATTTCCTTTTTCACCATAGCCCTCTATGAACTTCCAAATATCACTTTGCAAACTCCACAAGAACAGTCTTAGTGATCGACTTCTTGAGGGGAAAGCTATAACTCCGTGAGATGAGTTAAGGGAACACAATGCAGTTTCTCAGAAAGTTTCTTTTCGGTTTTTATCGTAGGATATTTCCTTTTTCAAAATAGCCCTCTATGTTCTTCCAAATATCACTTTGCAAATGCCACAAGAACATTCTTAATGAATGGCTTCTCGAGGGAAAAGCTGTAACTCTGTGAGATGAAATAACAGAACACAAAGCAGTTTCTTAGAAAGCTTCTTTCCGGTTTTTAATGGAAGATATTACCTTTTTCTCCAAAGCCCTCTACGGGTTTCCAAATGTCACTTTGCAAATTCCAGAAGAACAGTCTTAGGGAAAGGCTTCTTGAGGGGAAAGCTGTAAATCTGTGAGATGAATTAACAGAACACAAAGCAGTTTCTCAGAAAGGTACTTTCCAGTCTTTAACGGAAGCTATTTCCTTTTTCTCCATAGCCCTCGAAGGTTTCTAAATATCACTTTCCAAATTCCACAAGAACAGTCTTAGCGAAAGGATTCTTGAGGGGAAAGCTGTAACTCTGTGAGATAAATTAATAGTAAACAAAGCAGTTTCTCAGAAAGCTTCTTTCCAGTTTTTAACTGAAGATGTTTCATTTTTTACCATAGCCCTCTATGAGCTTCGAAACATCACTTTGCAAATTCCACAAGAACAGTCTTAGCGAAAGGATTCTTGAGGAGAAAGCTGTAACTCTGTGAGATGAACTAACAGGACACAAACCGCTTTCTCAGAAAGCTTCTTTCCAGTTTATAACGGAAGATATTTCCTTATTCACCATAGCTCTCTATGGCCTTCTAAATACCACTTTCCAAATGACACAAGAACAGTCCTAGCGAAAGACTTCTTGAGGGGAAAGCTGTAACTCTGTGAGATAAATTAACAGAACACAAAGAAGTTTCTCAGAAAGGTTCTTTCCAGTTTTTATCTGAAGTTATTTCCTTTTTCACCATAGCCCTCTACGCGCTTCCAAATATCACTTTGCAAATTCCACAAGAACAGTCTTAGCGAAAGGCTTCTTGAGGAGAAAGCTGCAACTCTGTGAGATGAATTAAGAGAACACAAAGCAGTTTCTCAGAAAGCTTCTTTCCAGTTTTAAACGGAAGATATTTCCTTTTTAACCAAAGCCCTCTATGGGATTCCAAATATCAGTTTGCAAATTCCACAGGAACAGTCTTAGCGAAAGGCTTCTTGAGGAAAAAGCTGTACGGATGTGAAATGAATTAACAGAACACAAAGCAGTTTCTCAGAAAGCTTCTTTCCGTTTTTTAACGGAAGACAATTCCTTTCTCACCATAGCCCTCTCTTGGGTTCCAAATATCACTTTGCAAATCCCACAGGAACAGTCTTAGCGAAAAGCTTCTTGAGGGGAAAGCTGTAACTCTGTGAGATGAATTAACAGAACAAAAAGCAGTTTCTCAGAAAGCTTCTTTCCAGTTTTTAACGGAGGATATTTCCTTTTTCACCATAGCCCTCTATGGGCTTCTAAATATCACGTTCTAAATTCCACAAGAACAGTCTTAGTGAAAGGCTTCTTGAGGGGAAAGCTATAGCTGTGTGAGGTGAATTAACAGAACACAAAGCAGTTTCTCAGAAAGCTTATTTTCAGTTTTTATATTAGGCTATTTCCTTTTTCAACGTTGACCACTGTAGGCTTCTAAATATCACTTTCCAAATTCCACAAGGACAGTCTTAGGGTAAGGCTTTTTGACGGGAAAGCTGTAACTCTGTGAGATGAACTAACAGAACACAAGGCAGTTTCTCAGAAATCTTCGTTCCAGTTTTTAACGGCAGTTATTTCCTTTTTCACTATAGCCCTATATGGGCTTCCAAATATCACTTTTCAAATTTCACAAGAACAGTCTTAGTGAAAGGCTTCTTGGGGGAATGCTGTAACTCTGTTAGATGAATTAACGGAACACAATGCAGTTTCCCAGAAAGCTTCGTTCCACTTTTCAATGGAAGATATTTCCTTTTTCACCATAGCCCTCTAAGGGCTTCCAAATATCACTTTGCAAATACCACAAGAACTGTCTTAGCGAAAGCCTTCTTGAGGCGAAAGCTGTAACTCTGTGAGCTGAATTAACAGAACACAAAGCAGTTCCTCAGAAAGCTTCTTTACAGTTTTTAACTGAAGATATTTCCTTTTTCACCATAGCCCTCTATTAGATTCAAAATATCACTTTGCAATTCCAAAAGAATTCTCTTAGCGAAAGGCTTCTTGAGGGGAAAGCTGTAACTCTGTGAGATGAATTAACAGAACACAAAGCAGTTTCTCAGAAAGCTTCTTTCCAGTTTCTAACGGAAGATATTTCCTTTTTCAGCAAAGCCCTCTATGGGCTTCGAAATATCACTTTGCAAATTTCGCAAGAACTGTCTTAGCGAAAGGCTTCTTGAGGTAAAAGCTGTAAGTATGTGAAATGAATTAACAGAACACAAAGCAGTTTCTCAGAAAGATTCTTTACAGTTTTTAACTGAAGATATTTCCTTTTTCACCATAGCCCTCTATTAGCTTCAAAATATCACTTTGCAATTCCAAAAGAATTCTCTTAGCGAAAGGCTTCTTGAGGGGAAAGCTGTAACTCTGTGAGATGAATTAACAGAACACAAAGCAGTTTCTCAGAAAGCTTCTTTCCAGTTTCTAACGGAAGATATTTCCTTTTTCAGCAAAGCCCTCTATGGGCTTCGAAATATCACTTTGCAAATTTCGCAAGAACTGTCTTAGCGAAAGGCTTCTTGAGGTAAAAGCTGTAAGTATGTGAAATGAATTAACAGAACACAAAGCAGTTTCTCAGAAAGATTCTTTACAGTTTTTAACTGAAGATATTTCTTTTTTCACCATAGCCCTCTCTGGGCTTCCAAATATCACTTTGCAAATTCCACAAGAACAGTCTTAGCGAAAGACTTCTCAAGGGGAAAGCTGTAACTCTGTGAGATAAATTAACAGAACACAAAGAAGTTTCTCAGAAAGGTTCTTTCCAGTTTTTATCTGAAGTTATTTCCTTTTTCACCATAGCCCTCTACGCGCTTCCAAATATCACTTTGCAAATTCCACAAGAACAGTCTTAGCGAAAGGCTTCTTGAGGGGAAAGCTGTAACTCTGTGAGATGAATTAAGAGAACACAAAGCAGTTTCTCAGAAAGCTTCTTTCCAGTTTTAAACGGAAGATATTTCCTTTTTAACCAAAGCCCTCTATGGGATTCCAAATATCAGTTTGCAAATTCCACAGGAACAGTCTTAGCGAAAGGCTTCTTGAGGAAAAAGCTGTACGGATGTGAAATGAATTAACAGAACACAAAGCAGTTTCTCAGAAAGCTTCTTTCCGTTTTTTAACGGAAGACAATTCCTTTCTCACCATAGCCCTCTCTTGGGTTCCAAATATCACTTTGCAAATCCCACAGGAACAGTCTTAGCGAAAAGCTTCTTGAGGGGAAAGCTGTAACTCTGTGAGATGAATTAACAGAACAAAAAGCAGTTTCTCAGAAAGCTTCTTTCCAGTTTTTAACGGAGGATATTTCCTTTTTCACCATAGCCCTCTATGGGCTTCTAAATATCACGTTCTAAATTCCACAAGAACAGTCTTAGTGAAAGGCTTCTTGAGGGGAAAGCTATAGCTCTGTGAGGTGAATTAACAGAACACAAAGCAATTTCTCAGAAAGCTTATTTTCAGTTTTTATATTAGGCTATTTCCTTTTTCAACGTTGACCACTGTAGGCTTCTAAATATCACTTTCCAAATTCCACAAGGACAGTCTTAGGGTAAGGCTTTTTGACGGGAAAGCTGTAACTCTGTGAGATGAACTAACAGAACACAAGGCAGTTTCTCAGAAATCTTCGTTCCAGTTTTTAACGGCAGTTATTTCCTTTTTCACTATAGCCCTATATGGGCTTCCAAATATCACTTTTCAAATTTCACAAGAACAGTCTTAGTGAAAGGCTTCTTGGGGGAATGCTGTAACTCTGTTAGATGAATTAACGGAACACAATGCAGTTTCCCAGAAAGCTTCTTTCCACTTTTCAATGGAAGATATTTCCTTTTTCACCATAGCCCTCTAAGGGCTTCCAAATATCACTTTGCAAATACCACAAGAACTGTCTTAGCGAAAGCCTTCTTGAGGCGAAAGCTGTAACTCTGTGAGCTGAATTAACAGAACACAAAGCAGTTCCTCAGAAAGCTTCTTTACAGTTTTTAACTGAAGATATTTCCTTTTTCACCATAGCCCTCTATTAGCTTCAAAATATCACTTTGCAATTCCAAAAGAATTCTCTTAGCGAAAGGCTTCTTGAGGGGAAAGCTGTAACTCTGTGAGATGAATTAACAGAACACAAAGCAGTTTCTCAGAAAGCTTCTTTCCAGTTTCTAACGGAAGATATTTCCTTTTTCAGCAAAGCCCTCTATGGGCTTCGAAATATCACTTTGCAAATTTCGCAAGAACTGTCTTAGTGAAAGGCTTCTTGAGGTAAAAGCTGTAAGTATGTGAAATGAATTAACAGAACACAAAGCAGTTTCTCGGAAAGATTCTTTACAGTTTTTAACTGAAGATATTTCATTTTTCACCATAGCCCTCTCTGGGCTTCCAAATATCACTTTGCAAATTCCACAAGAACAGTCTTAGCGAAAGGCTTCTTGAGGGGAAAGCTGTAACTCTGTGAGATGAATTAAGAGAACACAAAGCAGTTTCTCAGAAAGCTTCTTTCCAGTTTTTAACGGAGGATATTTCCTTTTTCACCATAGCCCTCTATGGGCTTCTAAATATCACGTTCTAAATTGCACAAGAGCAGTCTTAGCGAAAGGCTTCTTGAGAGGAAAGCTGTAACTCTGTGAGATGAATTAAGAGAACACAAAGCAGTTTTTCAGAAAGCTTATTTTCAGTTTTTATCTTAGGTTATTTCCTTTTTCACCGTAGACCTCTTTAGGCTTCTAAATATCACTTCCCAAATTCGACAAGAACAGTCTTAGGGAAAGGCTTCGTGAGGGGAAAGCTGTAACTTTGTGAGATGAATTAACAGAACACAACGCAGTGTCTCAGAAAGCTTCTTTCCCGTTTTTAACCGAAGATATTTCCTTTTCACCATAGCTCTCTATGGCCTTCGAAATGTCACTTTGCAAATCCACAAGAACAGTGATAGCGAAAGGCTTCCTCAGGGGAAAGCTGTAACTCTGTAGGATGAATTAACAGATCAGAAAGCTGTTTCTCAGAAAGCTTCTTTCTCACTTTTATGGCGGATATTTCCTTTGGCCCTATAGTCTTCAAAGGGAACCGAATTATCCCTTCTCAGATTCCACAGAAATATGGTTAGCAAACAGCTCTACGACATATAGCTCTCACTCAGTGAGTGGAAGTCACATATCACAAAGCAGTTTCTCAGAAAGGTTCTTTTCAGTTTTTATCTTAGAATATTTCCTTTTTCACCATAGCCCTCTATGGGCTTACAAATACCACTCTTCAAATTCCACAAGAACAGTCTTACCGATAGGCTTCATAAGGGGAAAGCTGTAACTCTGTGAGGTGAATTAACAGAACACAAAGCAGTTTCTCAGAAAGCTTCTTTTCAGCTTTTATCTTAGGATATTTCCTTTTTCACCATAGCCCTATAAGGGCTTACAAATATCACTATGAGTATTACACAAGAAGAGTCTTAGCAAAAGTCTTTTTGAGGGTAAAGCTGTAACTCTTTGAGATGAATTAACAGAACACAAAGCAGTTTCTTAGAAAGCTTCTTTCCATTTTTTAACTGAAGGTATTTCCCTTTTCACCACAGCCGTCTATCGTCTTCGAAATATCACTTTGCAAATTCAAAAAGAACAGTCCTAGCGAAAGGCTTCTTGAGTGGAATGCTGTAACTCTGTGAGATGAATTCACAGATCTCAGAGAAGTTTCTCAGAAAGCTTCTTTCTCACTTTTAGTGGCAGATATTTCCTTTGGCCCTATAGTCTTCAAAGGGATCCAAAATAACAGTTCTCCGATTCCATAGAAATAAGGCTATCAAACCGCTCTACAAATACAGCTGTAACTCAGTGAGTGGAAGTCACATAATACTAAACCGTTTCTCAGAAAGCCTCTTTCAGTTTTTAACTGAAGCTATATCCTTTTTCACCGTAGCCCTCTATGGGATTCAAAATATCACTTTGAAAATACAGCAAGAACAGTCTTAGCGAAAGGCTTCTAGAAGGGAAAGCTGTAACTCTGTTAGGTGAATTAACAGAACACAAAGCAGTTTCTCAGGAATGTTCTTTACAGTTTTTATCTGAAGATATTTCCTTTTCTCCATAGCGCTCTATA
Organism: Chlorocebus sabaeus; assembly: GCF_047675955.1. NCBI lineage: Eukaryota > Metazoa > Chordata > Mammalia > Primates > Cercopithecidae > Chlorocebus > Chlorocebus sabaeus. The sequence goes on along the minus strand of NW_027326769.1, from coordinate 826,453 downwards.
GGCTACCAAATATCACATTTCAAATTCCACAAGAACAGTCTTAGCGAAAGACTTCTTGAGGGGAAAGCTGTAAGTCTCTGAGATGAATTAAAACTACACAAAGCAATTTCTCAGAAAGCTTCTTTCCAGTTTTTATCGGAGGATATTTCGTTTTCACCATAGCCGTCGATTGGCTTCCAAATATCATTTTTCAAATTGTGTAAGAATAATCTTAGCGAAAGGCTTCTTGAGGGGAAAGCTGTAACTCTCTGAAATGAATTCGCAAATCACAAAGAAGTTTCTCAGAAAGGTTCTTTCTAACTTTAACGACGGATATTTCCTTTGGCCCTTCAGTCTTCAAAAGGATCCGAAATAACAGTTCTCAGATTCCACAGAAATAAGGCTGCCAAACAGCTCTACGAAATACAGCTGTAACTCAGTGAGTGGAAGTCATATATCACAAAGCAGTTTCTCAGAAATCTTCTTTTCAGTTTTTAACTGAAGATATATCCTTTTTCACTATAGGTCACTATGAGCTTCCAAATATCACTTTGCATATTCCACAAGAACTGTCTTAGCGAAATGCTTCTTGAGGGGAAACCTGTAACTCTGTGAGATGAATTAACAAAACACAAAGCAGTTTCTCAGAAAGGTTCTTTTCAGTTTTTATCTTAGGATATTTACGTTTTCACCATCGACTTCTATGGGCTTACAAATATCACTTTGCAAATTCCACAAGAACAGTCTTAGCGAAAGGCTTCTAGAGGGGAAAGCTGAAATTCTGTGAGGTGAATTAACAGAATACAAAGCAGTTTCTCAGAAAGTTTCTTTCCAGTTTTTAACTGAAGGTATTTCCTTTTTCACCATAGCCCTCTATGGGCTTTCAAATATCACTTTGCAAATTCCACAAGAACAGTCTTAGCGAACGGCTTCTGGAGGGGAAAGCTGAAACTCTGTCAGATAAATTAACAGAACACAAAACAGTTTGTTGGAAAGCTTCTTTCCATTTTTGATCCGAGGACATTTCCTTTTACACCATAGCCCTCTCATGGCTTCCAAATATCACTTTGCAAATTCCACAAGAACCGTCTTAACGAAATACTTCTGGAGGGGAAAGCTGTAACTCTGTGAGATGAATTAACAGAAAACAAAGCAGTTTCTCAGAAAGCATCTTTCCAGTTTTTAATTGAATATATTTCCTTTTTCACCATATCCCTCCATGGGTTTCCAAATATCACATTGCAAATTCCACAAGAACAGTCTTAGCGAAATGCTTCTTGAGGGGTAAGCTGTAACTCTGTGAGATGAATTAACAGAACACAAAGCAGTTTCTCAGAAAACTTCTTTCCAGTTTTTATGTGAGGAAATTTCCTTTTTAACCGTACCCCTCTATGGGCTTCCAAATATCACTTTGTAAACTCCACAAGAACAGTCTTACCGAAAGGATTCTTGATAGGAAAGCTGTAACTCTGTGTATGAATTAACAGAACACAAAGCAGTTTCTCAGAAAGCTTATCTTCAGTTTTTAACTGAAGATAGTTCCTTTTTCACCATAGCACTCTATGGGCTTCCAAATATCTCTTTGGAAATTCCAGAAGAACAGTCTTAGTGAAGGGCTTCTTGAGGGTAGAGCTGTAATACTGTGAGATGAATTAACAGAACACAAAGCAGTTTCTCAGAAAGCTTCTTTCCAGTTTTTATGTGAGGAAATTTCCTTTTTAACCGTACCCCTCTATGGGCTTCCAAATATCACTTTGTAAACTCCACAAGAACAGTCTTAGCGAAAGGATTCGTGATAGGAAAGGTGAAACTCTGTGTATGAATTAAAAGAACACAAAGCAGTTTCTCAGAAAGCTTCTCTCCAGTTTTTAACTGAAGATATTTCCATTTTCACCATAGCCCTCTATGAGCTTACAAATATCATTTTGCAAATTTCACAACAACAGTCTTAATTAACGGCTTCTTGAGGGGAAAGCTATAACTCTGTGAGATGAATTAACGGTACACAAAACAGTTTCTCAAAAAGCTTTTTTTCAGTTTTTATCTTAGGATATTTCCTTTTTCACCATAGCCCTCTATTGTTTTCCAAATATCACTTTGCAAATTCCACGAGAACAGTCTTAGCGAAAGGCCTCTTGAGGGGAAACTGTAGCTCTGTGAGATCAATTCACAGAACTCAAAGAAGTTTCTCAGAAAGCTTCTTTCACACTTTTAGCGGCGGATATTTCCTTTGGACCTACAGACTTCAAAGAGATCCGAAGTAACATTTCTCAGATTCCACAGAAATAAGCCTAGCCAACAGATCTAGGAAATACAGCTGTTTCTCAGTGACAGGAAATCACATATCATAAAGCAGTTCCTCAGAAAGCTTCTTTTCACTTTTTAACTGAAGCTATATCCTTTTTCACCATAGCGATCTATGGACTTCCAAAGACCACTTTGCAAATTCCACAAGAACAGTCTTGGTGAAAGGCTTCTTGAGGGGAAAGCTGTAACTCTGTGAGATGAACTAAGAGAACACAAAACCGTTTCTCAGAAAGCTTCTTTCCAGTTTTTAACTGAAGATATTTCCCTTTTCACCATAGCCCTCTATGGGCTTCCAAATATCAATTTGAAAATAACACAAGATCAGTCTTAGTGAACGGCTTTTTGTTCGGAAAGCTGTAACTCTCTGAGATGAATTAACAAAACACAAAGCAGTTTCTCAGAAAGCTTCTTTTCAGTTTTTATCTTACGATATTTCCTTTTTCACCATAGTTCTTTAAGCACTTCCAAATATCACTTTGCAAATTTCACAAGAACAGTCTTAGTAAACGACTTCTTGAGGGGAATGCTGTACCTCTGTGAGGTGGTTTAAAAGAACACAAAGCAGTTTCTCAGAAACGTTCTTTCCACTTTTTAACTGAAGATATTTCCTTTTTCCCCATAGCACTCTATGGGCTTCCAAATATCACTTTGCAAAATCCACGAGAACAGTCTTAGCGAACGGTTTCTTGAGGGGAAAGCTGTAAGTCTGTGAGATGAATTCAGAGAACACAAAGCAGTTTCTCAGAAATTTTCTTTTCAGTTTTTATCTTAGGATATTTCCTTTTTAACCATAGATCTCTATGGTTTTCCAAATACCTATTTCCAAATTCCACAAAAACAGCTTTAGCGAAAGTTTTCTTGAGGGGAAAGCCGTAATTCTGTGAGATGAATTAACAGAACACAAAGCAATTTCTCAGAAAGCTACTTTCCAGTTTTTATCTGAAGATATTTACTTTACACCATGGTCCTCTATGGGCTTCCAAATATCACTTTGCAAATTCCACAAGAACAGTCTTACTGAACGACTTCTTGAGGGGAAAGCTGTAATTGTATAAGATGAATTAACAGAACACAAAGTCGTTTCTCAGAAAACTTCTTTTCAGTTCTTATCTTAGGAAATTTCTTTTTCACCACAGCCGTCTATGGGCTTCCAAATGTCACTTTGAAAATTCCACAAGAACAGTCTTAGCGGAATGCTTCTTGAGGGGAAAGCTGTAACACTGTCAGATGAATTAACAGAACACAAACCAGTTTCTCAGAAAACTTCTTTCCAGTATATAACTTAAGATATTTCCTTTTCACCATAGCCCCCTATGGGTTTCCAAATATCACTTTGAAAATTCCACAAGAACGCTCTTAGTGAACGGTTTCTGGAGGGCAAAGCCGAAACTGTTTGAGATGAATTAAAGGAACACAAAGCAGTTTCTCAAGAAGCTTCTTTCTAGTTTTCATCTGAGGACATTTCCTTTTTCACCATAGCCCTCTATGGGCTTCCAAATTTCACTTTGCAAATTCCACAAGAACAGTCTTAACGAAAGACTTCTTGAGAGGAAAGCTGTAACTCTGTGAGATGAATTAACAGAAAACAAAGCAGTTTCTCAGAAAGCTTCTATACAGTTTCTAACTGAAGATATTCCTTTTTTCACCATAACCCTATGTGGGCTTCCAAATATTACTTTGCGAATTACACAAGAACAGTCATAGCGAAAGGCTTCTCGAGGGGAAAGCTGTAACTCTGTGAGATGAATTAACAGAACACAAAGCAGTTTCTCAGAAAGCTTCTTTCCAGTTTTTATCTAAGGACACTTCCTTTTTCTCCATAGCTCTCTATGGGCTTCCAAATATCACTTTGCAAATTCCACAAGAACAGCCTTAGCGAAAGACTTCTTGAGGGGAAAGATGTAACTCTTTGAGATGAAATAACAGAACACAAAGCAGTTTCTCAGAAAGCTTCTTTCAGGTTTTTAACTGAAGATATTTACTTTTTCACAATAGGCATCTCTGGTGTACCAAATATCACTTTGGAAATTCCACAAGAACAGTTTTAGTGTACGACTGCTTCAGGGGAAAGCTGTAACACTGTGAGATGAATTAACAGAACACAAAGCAGTTTCTAAGAAAGCTTCTTTTCAGTTTTTATCTTAGGATATTTCCTTTCTAACCATAGCCCTCTATGGGCATCGAAATATCACTTTGCAAATTCCGCAAGAACATTCTTAGCGAAAGGCTTCCTGAGGGGAAGTCTGTTACTCTGTGAGGTGAATTACCAGAATATAAAGCAGTTTTTCTGAAAACTTCTTTCCAGTTTTTAATGAAGATATTTTCTTTTTCACTATCGCCCTCTATGGTCTTCCAGATATCACTTTGAATATTACACAAGAACAGTCTTAGTCAACGGCTTCTTGAGGGGAAATCTGTAACACTGTGAGATGAATTAACAGAACACAAAGTAGTTTCACCGAAAGCTTCTTTCCGATTTTTATCTGAGGACACTTATTTTTTCACCATATCCCTCTAGGGTCTTCCAAATATCACTTTGCAAATTCCTCAAGAACAATCTTTGCGAAAGGCTTCATGAGGGGAAAGCTGAAACTCTGTGAGATGAATTAACAGAACACAAAGCAGTTTCTCAGATAGATTCTTTCCAGTTTTTAGCTGAAGATATTTTATTTTTCACCATAACCCTCCATGGGCTTCCAAATATATCTTGCAAATTCCAAAAGAACAGTCTTAGTGAACGGCCTCTTGAGGGGAAAGCTGTAACTCTGTGAGAGGAACTAGAAGAACACAAAGAAGTTTCTCAGAAAGCTTCTTTCCAGTTTTTAACTGAAGATATTTCCTTTTTCACCGTAGCCCTCTATGGTCTCCCAAATATCACTTTGCAAATTTCACAAGAACAGTCTTAGCGAAAGGCTTCTTGAGGGAAAAGCTATAACTCTGTGAGATGAATTAACAGTACACAAAACAGTTTCTCAGAAAGCTTCTTTCCAGTTTTTAACTTAAGATATTACCTTTTTCACCATAGCCCTCTATAGGCTTCCAAATATCACTTTCCAACTTCAACAAGAACAGTCTTAGTGAAAGGCTTCTTCAGGGGAAGGCTGTTATTCTATGAGATGAATTAACCGAACACAAAGCCGTTTGTCAGAATGCTTCTTTCCAGTTTTTAACGGAAGAGATTTCCTTTTTCACCATAGCCCTCTAGGGGAATCCAAATATCACTTTGCAAATTCTATAAGAACAGTCTTATCGAAAGGCTTCTTGAGGGGAAAGCTGTAACTCTCTGAGATGTATTAACAGAACACAACGCAGTTTCTCAGATAACTTCTTTCCAGTTTTTCAAAGAAGATATTTCCTTTTTCACCATAGCCTTCTATGGGCTTCCAAATATCACTTTGGAAATTCCAGAAGAACAGTCTTAGCGAAAGGCTTCTTGAGGGGAAAGCTGTAACTCTGTGAGATGAATTAAGAGCACACAAAGCAGTTTTTCACAAAGCTTCTTTCCAGTTTTTAACTGAAGATATTTCTTTTTTACCATAGCCCTCTAGGGGCTTCCAAATATCACTTTGCAAATTCCGCAAGAACAGTCTTACCGAGAGGCATCTTGAGGGGAGAACTGTATCTCTGTGAGATGAATTAACAGAACACAAAGCAGTTTCTCAGAACGCTTCTTTCCATTTTTAAACTGAAGATATTTCCTTTTTCACCATAGCCCTCCATGGGCTTTCAAATATCACTTTGCAAATTCCACAAGAACAGTCTTAGCGAAAGGTTTCTCCAGTGGAAAGCTGTAACTCTTTGAGATGAATTAACAGAACACAAAACAATTTCTCAGAGTTCTTCTTTCCGGTTTTTAACTGAAGACATTACCTTTTTCACCATAGACCTGTATAGGCTTCCAAATATCACTTTGAAAATTCCACAAGAACTGTATTAGCGAAAGGCTTCTTGAGGGGAATGCTGTAGCTCTGTGAGATGAATTAACAGAACACAATGCAGTTTCTCATAAGGCTTCTTTCAAGTTTTTTACTGAAGATATTTCCTTTTTCACTGTAGTTCTCTATGGGCTTCCAAATATCACTTTGCAAATTCAACAAGAAGAGTCTTAGAGAAAGATTTCTTGAGTTGAAAGCTGTAAATCTGTGAGATGAATTAACAGAACACAAAGACGTTACTCAGAAAGCTTCTTTCCAGTTTTTAATGAAGAGACTTCTTTTTTTACCAAAGCCCTTTATAGGCTTCCAAATATCACTTTGCGAATTCAACAAGAACAGTCTTAGCAAAAGGCTTTTTGAGGGGAAAGCTGTAACTCAGTGAGATAAATTCACAGAACATGAAACAGTTTCTCAGAGACCTTCTTTCCAGTTTTTAACGGAGGAGATTTCCTTTTTCACCGTAGCCCTCTAGGCGCTTCCAAGTATCACTTTGCAAATTCCACAAGAACAGTCTTAGCGAAAGGCTTCTGGAGGTGAAAGCTGTAACTCTGTGAGATGAATTAACAGAACACGAAGCAGTTTCTCAGGAAGTCACTTTCAAGTATTTAACGGAAGATATTTCCTTTTTCACCGTAGCCCTCTATGGGCTTCCAAATATCACTTTGCAAATTCCACAAGAGAGTTTTAGCGAAAGGTTTCTTGAGAGGAAATCTGTAACTCTGGGAGGTGAATTAACAGAACTCAAAGCAGTTTCTCAGAAAGCTTCTTTCCATTTTTAACTGAAGATATTTACTTTTTCACCGAAACCCTCTATGGGCTTCCAAATATCACTTTGCAAATTCCACAAGAACAGTCTTAGCAAAAGACTTCTTGAGGGGAAAGCTGTAACTCTGTGAGATGAATTAACAGAACACAAAGCAGTTTCTCAGAAAGCTTCTTTCCAGTTTTTAACAGAAGATATTTCCTTTTTCACTATAGCCCTCTATTGCCTTGCAAATATCACTTTGAAAATTCCACAAGAACAGTCTTAGCGAAAGGCTTCTTGAGGGGAAAGCTGTAACTCTGTGAGATGAATTAACAGAACACAAAGCAGTTTCTCAGAAAGCTTCTTTGAGTTTTTAGCGGAACATATTTCCTTTTTCACCATAGCCCTCTATGGGCTTCCAAATATCACTTTTCAAATTCCACAAGAATTGTATTAGCGAAAGGCTTCTTGAGTCGAAAGGTGTAACTCTGTGGGAAGAATTAACATAACACAAAGCAGAGTCTCAGAAAGCTTCTTTCCAGTTTTTTACGGAAGATATTTCCTTTTTCACCATAGCCCTCTAAGGACTTGGAAGTATCACTTTGCAAATTCCTCAAGAACAGGCTTACCAAAAGACTTCTTGAGAGTAAAGCTCTAAGTCTGTGAAATGCATTAACAGAACACAAAGCAGTTTCCCAGAAAGCTTCTTTTCAGTTTTTATCTGAAGATATTCACTTTTTCACCATAGACCTCTATGGGCTTTCAATTATCTCTTTGCAAATTCCACAAGAACAATCGTAGCGAAAGGCTTCTTGAGGGGAAAGCTGTAAATCTGTGAGATGAATTAACAGAACACAAACCAGTTTCTCAGAAAGCTTCTTTGCAGTTTTTAACGGAAGAGATTTCCTTTTTCACCATAGTCCCTAAGGGATATGAATTATCACTTTGCAAATTCCTCAAAAACAGCCTTAGAGAAAGGCTTCTTGAGGGGAAAGCTGTAACTCTGTGAGATGAACTAACAGAACACAAAGCAGTTTCTCAAAAAGCTTAATTTCGGTTTTTATCTTAGGATATTTCCATTTTCACCATAGCCGCTTAGGGCTTCCAAATATCACTTTGCAAATTCCACAAGAACCTTCTAAGCGAAAGGCTTCTTGAGGGGAAAGATGTAACTCTTTGACATGAATTAACAGAACACAAAGCCGTTTCTCAGAAATCTTCTTTTCAGTTTTTAACTGAAGATATTTCCTTTTTTACCGTAGCCCTCTTTGAGCTTCCAAATATCACTGAGAAAATTCCACCACAACAGCTTTAGCGAAAGGCTTCTTGAGGGGAAAGCTGTAAGTCTCTGAGTTGAATAACCACAACACAAGGCAGTTTCTCAGAAAGCTTCTTTCCAGTATTTAACGGAAGATATTTCTTTTTTCACAATAGCCCTCTATGGACTTCCAAATATCACTTTGCAAATTCCACAAGAAGAGTCTTAGCGAAAGTCTTCTTGACGGAAATGCCGTAACTCTGTAAGATGAATTAAAAGAACACAAAGCAGTTTCTCAGAAATCTTCTTTCCGGTTTTTAACGGAAGATATTTCCTTTTACACCATAGACCCATATGGGCTTCAAAATATCACTTTGCAAATTCCACAAGAAATTTCCTTTTTCACCATAGCCCTCTATGGGCTTCCAAATATCACTTTGCAAATCCCACAAGAACAGTCTTAGCGAAAGGCTTCTGGAAGGGAAAGCTGTAACACTGTGAGATGAATTAGCAGAACACAAAGCAGTTTCTCAGAAAGCTTCTTTCCAGTTTTAACGATAGATATTTCCTTTTTCACCGTAGCCCTCTATGGGCTTCCAAATATTTCTTTGCAAATCCCACAAGAACAGTCTCAGTGAAAGGGTTCTTGAGGAGAAAGCTGTAACTCGGTGAGATGTATTACACGAACAAACGGCAGTTTCTCAGAAAGTTCCTTTCAAGTTTTTAACGGAAGATATTTCCTTTTTCACCATATCGCTCTATGGGCTTCCAAATATCACTTTGAAAATTCCACAAGAACAGTCTTAGGGAAAGGCTTCCAGAGGGGAAAGCTGTAACTCTGTGAGATGAATTAACAGAACACAAAGCAGTATCTCAGAAAGCTTCTTTCCAGTTTTTAACTGAAGATATTTCCTTATTCACAATAGCCATCTATGGGCTTCTAAATATCTCTCAGCAAATCCCACAAGACCAGTCTTAGCGAAAGGTTGTGGGGAAAGCTGTAACTCGGTTAGATGTATTAACAGAACACACTGCAGTTTCTCAGAAAGCTTCTTTCCACTTTTTAACTGAAGATATTTCCTTTTTCTCTATAGCCCTCTAGGGGCTTCCAAATATCACTTTGCAAATTCCACAAGAACAGTCTTAGCGAAGGGCTTCTGGATGGGAAAACTGTAACTCTATGAGACGACTTAACAGGACACAAAGCAGTTTCTCAGAAATCTTCATTCCAGTTTTTAACGGAAGATATTTCCTTTTTCACCATAGCCCTCTATGGGCTTCCAAATATCACTTTGCAAATTCCCCAAGAATAGTCTTAGTGAACGGCTTCTTGAGGGGAAAGCTGTAGCTCTGTGAGATGAATTAACAGAACACAAATCAGTTTCTCAGAAAGCTTCTTTTCGGATTTAACGGAAGATATTGCTTTTTCACCGTACCACTCTATGTGCTTCAAATTTCACTTTGCAAAATCCACAAGAACATTCTTACCTAATGGCTTCTTGAGGGTAAAACTGTTACTCTGTAAGATGAATTAACAGAACACTAAGCAGTTTCTGAGAAAGCTTCCTTTCAGTTTTTATCTTAGGATATTTCCTTTCTCACCGTAGCCCTCTATAGGCTTCCAAATATCACTTTGCAAATTTCACAAGAACAGTCTTAGCAAAAGGCTTCTTCAGGGGAAAGCTGTAACTCTGTGAGATGAATTAACAGGACACAAAGCAGTTTCTCAGAAAGCTTCTTTCCAGATTTTAACTGAAGATAATTCGTTTTTCAGCATAGCCCTCTAAGGGCTTACAAATATCACTTTGCAAATTCCACAAGAACAGACTTAGTGAAAGGATTCTTGAGGGAAAAGCTGTAACTCTGTGAGTTGAATTAACAGAACACAAAGCAGTTTCTCAGAAAACTTCTTTCCAGTTTTTAACTGAAGATATTTTCTTTTTAACCATAGCCCGCTATGGGCTTCCAAATATCACTTTGGATATTCCACAAGAAAACTATTAGCGAAAGGCTTCTTGAGGGGAAAGCTATAACTCTGTGAGATGAATTAACAGAACACAAAGGTGTTTCTCAGAAAGTTTCTTGCCAGTTTTTAACTGAAGATATTTCCTTTTTCACCAAAGCCCTCTATGGGCTTCCAAATATCATTTTGCAAATCCCACAAGAACCGTCTTAGCCAAAGACTTCTTTTGGGGAAAGCTGTAACTTGGTGAGATGTATTAACAAAATACACGGCAGTTTCTCAGAAAGCTTCTTTCCAGATTTTAACGGAACATATTTCCTTTTACACCATAGCCGTCTTTCGGCTTCCAAAGTTCAATTTTCAAATTTCACAAAACAGTCTTAGTGAACGACTTCTTGAAAGGAAAGCTGTAACTCTGTGATATGAACTAACAGAACACAAAGAATTTTTCCGAAAGCTTCTTCACGGTTTTCATCTTAGGATATTTCCATTTTCACCATAGCCATCTATGGGCTTCCAAATATCACTTTGCGAATTCCACAAGAACAGTCTTAGCAAAAGTGTTCTTGAGGGGAAAGCTGTAACTCTTTGAGATGAATTTACAGAACTCAAAGCAGTTTCTCAGAAAGCTTCTTTCCAATTTTTAACTGAAGATATTTCCTTTTTCACCATAGACCTGAATGGGCTTCCAAATATCACTTTGCAAATTCCACAACAACAGACTTAGCGTAAGGCTTCTTGAGGGAAAAGCTGTAATTCTGTGAGATGAATTAGCAGAACACAAAACATTTTCTCAGAAGGCTTCTCTCCAGTTTTTGTCTTGGGACATTTCCTTTTTCACCACAGGCCTCTATGCTCTTCTAGATATCACTTTCCAAATTCCACAAGAAAAGTCTTAGGGAAAGGCTTCTTGAGGGGAAAGCTGTAACTCTGTGAGATGAATTAACAGAACACAAAGCAGTTTCTCAGAAAGGTACTTTCCAGTTTTTAAAGGAAGATATTTCCTTTTTCACCATAGCCCTCTTTGGGCTTCCAAATATTACTTTGCAAATTCCACAAGAACAGTCTTGGCGAAAGGTTTCTTGAGGGGAAAGCTGTAACTCTGTGAAATGAATTAACAGAACCAAAGCAGTTTCTCAGAAAGCTTCTTTCCAGTTTTTAACGGAGGACATTTCCTTTTTAACCGTAGCCCTCTATGGGCTTCTAATATCACGTTCTAAATTCCACAAGAATAGTCTTAGCCAAAGACTTCTTGAGGGGAAAGCTGTAACTCTGTGAGAAGAATTAACAGAACACCAAGCAGTTTCTCAGAAAGCTTATTTTTAGTTTTTATCTTAGGATATTTCCTTTTTCACCATAGACCTCTATGGGCTTCTAAATATCACTTTCGAAATTCCACAAGAACAGTTTTAGGGAAAGGCTTCTAGAGGGGAAAGCTGTCACTCTGTGAGATGAATTAACAGAACACAAAGTAGTTGCTCAGAAAACTCCTTTCCAGTTTTTAATTGAAGATATTTCCTTTTTCACCATTGCCCTCTAGGGGTTTACAAATATCACTTTGCAAATTCCACAAGAACAGACTTAGTGAAAGGCTTCTTGAGGTGAAAGCTGTAATTCTGTGACATGAATTAACAGAACTCAAAGCAGTTTCTCGGAAAGCTTCTTTCCACTTTTTAACAGAAGATATTTCCTTTTTCACTATAGCCCTCTATGGGCTTCCAAATATCACTTGGCAAATTCCACAAGAACAGCCTTAGCGAAAGGCTTCGTGAGGGGAAAGCTGTTACTCTGTGAGATGAATTAACAGTACACAAAGCAGTTTCTCAGAAAGCTTCTTTCCAGTTTTTGTATTAGGATATTTCCTTTTTCACCATAGCCCTCTCTGGGCCTCTAAATATCACCTTCCAATTTCCACAAGAACAGTCTTAGCGAAAGGCTTCTTGAGGGGAAAGCTGTAACTCTGTGAGATGAATTAACAGAACACAAAGTAGTTTCTCAGAGAGCTTCTTTCCAGTTTTTAACGGAAGATATTTCCTTTTCCACCATTTCCTTTTATAGGCTTCCAAATATCACTCGGCAAATTCCACAAGAACAGACTTAGCAAAAGGCTTCTTGAGGGGAAAGCTGTTACTCTGTGAGATGAATTAACAGTACACAAAGCAGTTTCTCAGAAAGCTTCTTTCCAGTTTTTAACTTAGAATATTTCCTTTTTCACCATAGACCTCTATGGCCTAGTAAATATCACTTTTCAAATTCCACAAGAACAGTCTCAGGGAAAGGCTTCTTGAGGGGAAAGCTGTAACTCTGTGGGATGAAATAATAGAACACAAAGCAGTTTCTCAGAAATCATCTTTCCAGTTTTTAACGGAAGATATTTCCTTTTTCAGCAAAGCCCTCTATGGGCTTCCAAATATCTCTTTTCAAATTCCACAAGAACAGTCTTAGCGAAAGGCTTCTTGAGGGGAAAGCTGTAACTCTGTGCGATGAATTAACAGAACACAAAGTATTTTCGCAGAAAACTTCTTTCCAGTTTTTAACAGAAGATATATCCTTTTTTACCAAAGCCGTCTTTGGGCTTCCAAATATCACTTGGCAAATTACACAAGAACAGTGTTAGCGAAATGCTTCTTGAGGAGAAAGCTGTAACTCTGTGAAACGAATTAACAGAACACAAAGCAGTTTCTCAGAAAGCTTCTTTCCAGTTTTTAACTGAAGATATTTCCTTTTTCACTGTAGCCCTCTTTGGTCTTCCAACTATCACTTTGCAAATTACACAAGAACACTCTTAATGAAAGGCTTCTTGAGGGGAAAGCTGTAACTCTGTGAGACGAATTAACACAACGAAAAGCCGTTTCTCACAAAGCTTCTTTCCAGTTTTTAACTGAAGATATTTCCTTTTTCACCATAGCCCTCTATGGGCTTCTAAATATCACTTTGCAAATTCCACAAGAACAGTCTTAGCGAAAGGATTCCGGAGGGGAAAGCTGTAAGTCTGTGAGATGAATTAACAGAACACAAAGTAGTTTCTCAGAAAGCTTCTTTTCAGTTTATATCTCAGGATATTTCCTTTTTCACCATAGCCCTCTATGGGCTTCCAAATATCACTTTGCAAATTCCACAAGAAGAGACTTAGCGAAAGGCTTCTTGAAGGGAAAGCTGTAATCAGAGACTTCTTTCCAGGTTTTAACGGAAGATATTGCCTTTTTCACAATAGCCCTCTATGTTCTTCGAAATGTCACTTTGCAAATTCCACAAAAACAGTCTTAGCGAAAGGCTTCTTCAGGGGAAAGCTGTAACTCTGTGAGATGAATTAACAGAACACAACGCAGTTTCTCAGAAAGCTTCTTTCCTGTTTTAACGGAAAATATTTCGTTTTTCACCATAGCCCTCTGTGAGCTTCCAAATAACACTTTGCAAATTCCACAAGAACAGTCTTAGCGAAAGGCTTCTTGAGGGGAAAGCTATAACTCTGTGAGATGAATAAACAGAACACAAAGCAGTTTCTCAGAAAGCTTCTTTCCAGTTTTTAACGGAAGATATTTCCTTTTTCACCATAGCCCTCTCTGGGCTTCCAAATATCATTTTGCAAATTCCACAAGAACAGTCTTAGTGAAAGGCTATTTGAGGGGAAAGCTGTAACTCTGTGAGATGAATAAACAGAACACAAAGCAGTTTCTCAGAAAGATTCTTTCCAGTTTTTGTCTTAGGATATTTCCTTTTTCATCATAGCCCTCTAATTGCTTCCAAATAAGACTTTGAAAATTCCACAAGAACAGTCTTAGTGAAAGGATTCTTGAGGGGAAAGCTGTAACTCTGTGAAATGAATTAACAGAACACAATGCAGTTTCTCAGAAAGCTTCTTTCCAGTTTTTAACGGAAGATATTTCCTTTTTCACCAAAGCTCTCTTTGGGCTTCCAAATATCACCTTGCAAATTCCACAAGAACACTCTTAGCGAAAGACTTCTGGAGGGGAAAACTGTAACTCTGAGATGAACTAACAGAACACAAAGCAGTTTCTCAGAAAGCTTCTTTCCAGTTTTTAAGGGAAGATATTTCCTTTTTCACCAAAGCCCTCTATGCGCTTCCTAATATCACATTTCAAATTCCACAAGAACCGTCTTAGGGAAAGGCTTCTTGAGGGGAATGCTATAACTCTGTGAGATGAATTAACAGGACAAAAGCACTTTCTCAGAAAGCTTGTTTCCAGTTTTTAACTGAAGATATTTCCTTTTTCACCATAGATGTCAACGGGCTTCCAAGGGTCAGTTTGAAATTCCACAAGGACAGTCTTAACAAAACGCTTCTTGAGGGGAAAGCTGTAACTCTGTGAGTTGAATTAACAGAACACAAATCAGTTTCTCAGAAAGCTTCTTTCCAGTTTTTAACGGAGGATATTTCCTTTTTAACCATAGCCTTCTATGGGCTTCTAATATCACGTTCTAAATTCCACAAGAACACTCTTAGTCAAAAACTTCTTGAGGGGAAAGCTGTAACACTGTGAGACGAATTAACAGAACACAAATCAGTTTCTCAGACAGCTTATTTTTAGTTTTTATCTTAGGATATTTCCTTTTTCACCATAGACCTCTATGGGCTTCAAAATATCACTTTCGAAATTCCATAAGAACAGTTTTAGGGAAAGTCTTCTAGTGGGGAAAGCTGTCACTCTGTGAGATGAATTAACAGAACACAAAGTAGTTGCTCAGAAAGCTCCTTTTCAGTTTTTAACTGAAGTTATTTCCTTTTTCACCATTGCCGTCTAGGGGTTTCCAAATATCACTTTGCAAATTCCACAAGAACAGACTTAGTGAAAGGCTTCTTGAGGCGAAAGCTGTAACACTGTGACATGAATTAACAGAACACAAAGCAGTTTCTCGGAAAGCTTCTTTCCACTTTTTAACAGAAGATGTTTCCTTTTTCACTATTGCCCTCTATGGGCTTCCAAATATCACGTGGCAAATTCCACAAGAACAGCCTTAGCGAAAGGCTTCGTGAGGGGAAAGCTGTAATGTTGTGACATGAATTATCAGAACACAAAGCAGTTTCTCAGAAAGCCTCTTCTCAGTTTTTGTATTAGGATATTTCCTTTTTCACCATAGCCCTCTCTGGGCCTCTAAATATCACCTTCCAATTTCCACAAGAACAGTCTTAGTGAAAGGCTTCTTGAGGGGAAAGCTGTAACTCTGTGAGATGAATTAACAGAACACAAAGTAGTTTCTCAGAGAGCTTCTTTGCAGTTTTTACCGGAAGATATTTCCTTTTCCACCATTGCCTTTTATTGGCTTCCAAATATCACTTGGCAAATTCCACAAGAACAGACTTAGCGAAAGGCTTCTTGAGGGGAAAGCTGTTACTCTGTGTGATGAATTAACAGTACACAAAGCAGTTTCTCAGAAAGCTCCTTTCCAGTTTTTAACGGAGAATATTTCCTTTTTCACCATAGCCCTCTATGGCCTTCTAAATATCACTTTTCATATTCCACAAGAACAGTCTTAGGGAAAGGCTTCTTGAGGGGAAAGCTGTAACTCTGTGGGATGAAATAACAGAACACAAAGCAGTTGCTCAGAAATCATCTTTCCAGTTTTTAACGGAAGATATTTCCTTTTTCAGCAAAGCCCTCTATGGGATTCCAAATATCTCTTTTCAAATTCCACAAGAACAGTCTTAGCGAAAGGCTTCTTGAGGGGAAAGCTGTAACTCTGTGCGATGAATTAACAGAACACAAAGTATTTTCGCAGAAAACTTCTTTCCAGTTTTTAACAGAAGATATATCCTTTTTTACCAAAGCCGTCTTTGGGCTTCCAAATATCACTTGGCAAATTCCACAAGAACAGCTTTAGCGAAAGGCTTCTTGAGGAGAAAGCTGTAACTCTGTGAAATGAATTATCAGAACACAAAGCAGTTTCTCAGAAAGATTCTTTTCAGTTTTTATCTTAGGATATTTCCTTTTTCACCGCAGCCCTCTATGAACTTCCAAATATCACTTTGCAAATTCTACAAGAACTGTCTTAGCGAACGGCTTCTTGAGGGGAAAGCTATAACTCTGTGAGATGAATTAAAAGAACGCAAAGCAGTTTCTCAGGAAGCTTCTTTCCAGTTTTTAAAGGAAGATATTTCCTTTTTCACCCTAGGCATCTATGGTCTTCCAACTATCACTTTGCAAATTCCACAAGAACAATCTTAGCGAAAGGCTTCTTGAGGGGAAAACTGTAACTCTGTGAGATGAATTAAGAGAACAAAAGCAGTTTCTCAGAAGCCTTCTTTCCAGTTTTTATCTGAAGATAATTTCTTTTTCACCATAGCCCTCAAAGGGCTTCCAAAGATCACTTTGCAAATTCCACAGGAACAGTCTTAGCGAAAGGCTTCTTGAGGGGAAAGCTGTAACCCTTTGAGATGAATTAACAGAACACAAAGTAGTTTCTCAGAAAGCTTCTTTTCAGTTTTTATCTTAGGATATTTCCTTTTTCAACATATTCCTCTATGGGCATTTAAATATCACTTTGCAAATTCCACAAGAACATTCTTAGTGAACGGCTTCTTGAGGAGAAGCTGTAACTCTGTGAGATGAATTAACAGAACAAAAAGCAGTTTCTCAGAAAGCTTCTTTCCAGTTTTTAACGAAAGATTTTAATTGTTCAACATAGCTCTCTATGGGCTTCCAAATATCACTTTGCAATTTGCACAAGAACAGTCTTAGCGAAAGGCATCTTGAGGTAAAAGCTGTAACTCTGTGAGATGAATTAACAGAACACAAAGCAGTTTCTCAGAAAGCTTCTTTTCTGTTTTTTTCTTAGGATATTTCCTTTTTCACCATAGCCTTCTAAGGGCTTCCAAATATCACTTTGCAAATTCCACAAGAAAAATCTTAGCGAAAGGCTTCTGTAGGGGACAGCTGTAACTCTGTTAGATGAATTAACAGAACACAAAGCTGATTCTCAGAAATCTTCTTTCCAGTTCTTAACGGTAAATATTTCCATTTTCACCATCGCCCTCTAGGGTCTTCCAAATATCACTTTGCAAATTCCACAAGAACAGTCTTAGCGATAGGCTTCTTTCAGGGAAAGCTGTAACTCTGTGAGTTGAATTAACAGAACACAAAGCAGTTTCTCAGAAAGACTCTTTCCAGTTTTTAACAGAAGACATTTCCTTTTTTACCATAGCCCTCTTTGGGCTTCGAAATATTACTTTGCAAATTCCACAAGAACAGTCTTAGCGAAAGGCTTCTTGAGGGGAAAGCTGTAACTCTGTGAGATGAAGTAACAGAACACAAAGCAGTTTCTCAGAAAGCTTCTTTCCAGTTTTTAACGGAGGATATTTCCTTTTTTACCATAGCCCTCTATGGGCTTCTAATATCACGTTTTAAATTCCTCAAGAACAGTCTTAGGGAAAGGCTTCTAGAGGGGAAAGCTGTAACTCTGTGAGATGAATTAACAGAACACAAAGCAGTTGCTCAGAAAGCTCCTTTCCAGTTTTTAACTGAAGATATTTACTTTTTCACCATTACCCTCTAGGGGCTTCCAAATATCACTTTGCAAATTCGCAAGAACAGACCTAGCGAAAGGCTTCTTGAGGGGAAAGCTGTAACACTGTGACATGAATTAACAGAACACAAAGCAGTTTCTCAGAAAGCTTCTTTCCACTTTTTAACAGAAGATATTTCCTTTTTCACTATAGCACGGTATGGGCTTCCAAATATCACTGGGCAAATTCCACAAGAACAGCCTTAGCGGAAGGCTTCTTGAGGTGAAAGCTGTAACGCTGTGACATGAATTATCAGAACACAAAGCAGTTTCTCAGAAAGCTTCTTTTCAGTTTTTGTATTAGGATATTCCCTTTTTCACCATAGTCCTCTCTGGGCCTCTAAATATCACCTTCAAATTTCTACAAGAACAGTCTTAGCGAAACGCTTCTTGAATGAAATGCTGTAACTCTGTGAGATGAATTAACATAGCACAAAGCAGTTTCTCAGAAAGCTTCTTTTCGGTTTTTATCTTAGGATATTTCCATTTTCACCATAACCCTCTCTGGGCATCCAAATATCACTTTGCAAAAACCACAAGAGCAGCCTTAGTGAACTGGTTCTTGAGGGGAAAGCTGTAACTCTGTGAGATGAATTAACAGAACACAAAGCAGTTTCTCAGAAAGCTTGTTTCCAGTTTTTAACGGAAGATATTTCCTTTTTCACCATATCTCTCTATGGGTTTCCAAATATCGGTTTGAAAATATCACAAGAATAGTCCTAGTGAACGGCTTTTTGAGGGGAAAGCTGTAACTTTGTGAGATGAATTAAGAGAACAAAAAGCAATTTCTCAGAAAGCTTCTATCCAATTTTTAACTGAAGATATTTCCTTTTTCACCATAGCCTTGCATGGTCTTCCAAATATCACTTTACATATTCCACAAGAACAGTCTTAGCGAAAAGTTTCTTGAGGGGAAAGCTGTAACTCTGTGAGATGAATTAACAGAACACAAAGCAGTTGCTCAGAAGGTTTCTTTCAAGTTTTTAACTGAAGATATTTCCTTTTTCGAACTAGCCCTCTATGGGTTCTCAAATATCACTTTGAAATTTCACAAGAAGAGTCTTACTGAACGGCTTCTTGAGGGGAAAGCTGTAACTCTGTGAGATGAACTGACAGAACACAAAGCAGTTTCTCAGAAGTCTTCTTTCAGTTTTTAACGGAAGATATTTCCTTTTTCACTATAGCTCTCTAAGGGCTTCCAAATATCACTTTGTAAATTCCAGAAGAACAGTCTTAGCGAAAGGCTTCTTGAGGGGAAAGCTGTAACTCTGTGATATGCATTAAGAGGACAAAAAGAAGTTTCTCAGAAAGCTTCTTTCCAGTTTTTAACTGAAGATATTTCCTTTTTCGTATAGCCCTCTAAGAGCTTCCAAATATCACTTTGCTAATTACCCAAGAACAGTCTTAGCAAAGGGCTTCTTGAGTTAAAACCTGTAACATTGTGAGATGAATTAACGGAACACAAAGCAGTTTCTAAGAAAGATTCTATCCATTTTTTAATTGAAGATATTTCTTTTTTCACCGTAGCCCTCTAAGGGCTTCCAAATATCACTTTGCAAATTCCACAAGAACACTCTTAGCGAAATGCTTCTTGAAAGAAAAGCTGCAACTCTGTGAGATGAATTAACAGAACACAAAACAGTTTCTCAGAAAGCTTCTTTTCAGTTTTTATCTTATTATATTTCCTTTTTCACCATAGCCCTCTATGGGCTTCCAGATATCTCTTTGCAAATTCCACAACAACAGTCTTAGCGAAAGGATTATGGAGGGGAAAGCTGTAACTCTGTGAAATGAATTAACAAAACACAAAGCAGTTTTTCAGAAATCTTTCTTCCAGTTTTTAACGGAAGATATTTCCTTTTTCACCGTAGGCCTCTATGGGCTTCCAAATATCACTTTGCAAATTCCACAAGAAGAGCCTTACAGAAAGGCTTCTTGAGAGGAAAGCTGTAAATCGGTGAGATGTATTAACAGAACACACGGCAGTTTCTCAGAAAGTTTCTTTCCAATTATTAAAGGAAGATATTTTCTTTTTCACCATAGCCTTCTATGGGTTTAAAAATATCACTTTGAAAATTTCACAAGAATAGTCCAAGTGAATGGTTTCTTGAGGGGAAAGCTGTAACTCTGTGAGATGAATTAACAGAACACAAAGTAGTTTCTCAGAAAGCTTCTTTCAAGTTTCTAACTGAAGATATTTCCTTTTTCACCATAGCCTTCTACTGGCTTCCAAATAACACTTAGCAAACTAAACAGTAACAGTATTAGAGAAAGGATTCTGGAGAGGAAATCTGTAACTCCGTGAGATAAATTAACAGAACACAAAGCAGTTTCTCAGAATGCTTCTTTTCTGTGTTTATCTTAGGATATTTCATTTTTCACCATAGTCCTCTATGGGCTTTTAAATATCACTTTGCAAATTCCACAAGAACAGTCTTAGTGAACGGCTTCTTGAGGAGAAAGCTGTAACTCTGTGAGATGAATTAACAGAACAAAAATCAGTTTCTCAGAAAGCTTCTTTCCAGTTTTTAACGAAAGATTTTAATTGTTCAACATAGCTCTCTATGGGCTTCCAAATATCACTTTGCAATTTGCACAAGAACAGTCTTAGCGAAAGGCATCTTGAGGCAAATGCTGTAACACTGTGAGATGAATTAACAGAACACAAAACAGTTTCTCAGAAAGTTTCTTTTCTGTTTTTATCTTAGGATATTTCCTTTTTCACCATAGCCTTCTAAGGGCTTCCAAATATCACTTTGCAAATTCCACGAGAAAACTCTTAGCGAAAGGCTTCTGTACGGGACAGCTGTAACTCTGTTAGATGAATTAACAGAACACAAAGCTGTTTCTCAGAAATTTTCTTTCCAGTTTTTAACTGAAAATATTTTCTTTTTCACCCTAGCCCTCTAGAGTCCTCCAAATATCACTTTGCAAATTCCACAAGAACAGTCTTAGCGAAAGGCTTCTTTCAGGGAAAGCTGTAACTCTGTGAGATGAATTAACAGAACACAAAGCAGTTTCTCAGAAAGCTTCCTTCCAGTTTTTAACGGAAGATATTTCCGTTTTCCCCATATCTCTCTGTGATTCCAAATATCACTTTGCAAATTCCACAAGAACAGTCTTTGAGAAAAGCTTCTTGTGGGAAAATCTGTAACTCTGTGAGATGAATTAACGGAACACAAAGCAGTTTCTCAGAAACCTTCTTTCCAGTTTTCCACTGAAGATATTTCCTTTTTCACCATAGCCCTCTATGGGCTTCCAAATATCACTTTGCAAATTCCACAAGAACAGTCCTAGCGAAAAATTTCTTGAGGGGAAAGCTGTAACTCGGTGTGATGTATAAACAGAACACATGGCACTTTCTCAGAATGCTTCTTTCCAGTTTTAAACGGAAGATATTTCCTTTTCAATATAGCCCTCTATGTTCTTCCAAATATCTCTTTGCAAATTACACAAGAACAGCCTTCGTGAACGGCTTCTTGAGGGGAGAGCTGTAACTCTGTGAGACGAACTAACAGAACAAAATGCAGATTCTCAGAAAGCTTCTTTTCGGTTTTTATCTTAGGATATTTCCAATTTCACCATAACCCTCTATGGGCTTCCAAATATCACTTTGCAAATTCCACAAGAACAGTCTTAGCGAAAGGCTTCTTGAGGGGAAAGCTCTAACTCTTTGAGATGAATTAACAGAACACAAAGCAGTTTCTCAGAAAGCTTCTTTTCAGTTTTTTTCTTAGGATATTTCCTTTTTCAGAATAGCTCTCTATGTTCTTCAAAATATCACTTTGCAAATTCAACAAGAACAGTCTTAGCGAAAGGCTTCTTGAGGGGAAACTCTCACTCTACGATATGAATTAACAGAACACAAAGCAGTTTCTCAGAAAGCTTCTTTTCAGTTTTTAACTGAAGATATTTCCTTTTTCACCATAGCCCTCTATGGGCTTCCAAATATCACTGTGCAAATTCCAAAGGAACAGTCTTAGCGAAAGGCTTCTTTAGGGAAAATCTGTAACTCTGTGCGATGAATTAACAGAACACAAATCAGTTTATCAGAAAGCTTATTTTCAGTTTTTTTCTTACGACATTTACTTTTTCGCCATAGCCCACTATGGGCTTCCAAATATCACTTTGCAAATTCCACAAGAACAGACTGAGCGAAAGGCTTCTTGAGGGGAAAGCTGTAACTCTGTGAGATGAATAAACAGAACACAAAGATGTTTCTCAGAAAGCTTCTCTCCAGTTTTTAACGGAAGATATTTCCTTTTTCTCCATAGCCCTGTAGGGGCTTCTAAATATCACTTTCCAAATTACACAAGAAGAGTCTTATCGAAAGTCTTCTTGAGGGGAAAGCTGTAACTCTGTGGGATGAATTAACAGAACACAAAGCAGTTTCTCAGAAAGCTTCTTTTCAGTTTTTATCTTAGGATATATCCTTTTTCACCATAGCCCTCTATGGGCTTCTAAATATCACTTTCCAAATTACACAAGAAGAGTCTTATCGAAAGTCTTCTTGAGGGGAAAGCTGTAACTCTGTGGGATGAATTAACAGAACACAAAGCAGTTTCTCAGAAAGCTTCTTTTCAGTTTTTATCTTAGGATATGTCCTTTTTCACCATAGCCCTCTATGGGCTTCTAAATATCACTTTCCAAATTTCACAAGAAGAGTCTTATCGAAAGTCTTCTTGAGGGGAAAGCTGTAACTCTGTGGGATGAATTAACAGAACACAAAGCAGTTTCTCAGAAAGCTTCTTTTCAGTTTTTATCTTAGGATATGTCCTTTTTCACCTTAGCCCTCTATGGGCTTCCAACTATCTGTTTGCAAATTTCACAAAAACAATCTTAGTGAACGGCTTCTTGAGGGGAAAGCTGTAACTCTGTGAGATGAACTAACAGAACACAAAGCAGTTTCTCAGAAAGATTCTTTTCGGTTTTTATCTAAGGATATTTCCATTTTCACAGTAGACCTCTATGGGCTTCCAAATATCATTTTGCTAATTACACAAGAGGAGCCTTAGCTGAAGGCTTCTTGAAGGGAAAGTTGTAACACTTTAAGATGAATTAACAGAACACATAGCAGTGTCTCAGAAAGCTTCTTTTCAGTTTTTAAGGAAAGATATTTCCTTTTTCACCATAGCCCTCTATGGGCTTCCAAATATCACTTTGCAAATTCCACAAGAACAGTCTTATCGAAAGGCTTCTTGAGAGGTAAGCTGTAACTCTGTGAGATGAATTAACAGAACACAAAGCGGTTTCTCAGAAAGCTTCTTTCCAGTTTTTAACTGAAGATATTTATTTTTTCACCATAGCCCTCTATAGGCTTCCAATTATCACTTTGCAAATCCCACAATAACAATCTAACGAAAGGCTTCTTGAGGGGAACTCTGTAACTCGGTGAGATATATTAACAGAACACACGGCAGTTTCTCAGAAAGTTTCTTTCCAGTTTTTAATGGAAGATATTCCTTTTTCAACATAGCCCTCTGTCGGCTTCCAAATATCACTTTGCAAATCCCACAAGAACAGTCTTAGCGGAGGTCTTCTTGAGAGCAAAGCTGTAACTGTGTGAGATGTATTAATAGAACACATGGCAGTTTCTCAGAAAGCTTCTTTCCAGTTTTTAACGGAAGATATTTTGTTTTTCACCATAGCCCTCTATGGGCTTTAAAATATCACTTTGCAAATTTCACAAGAAGAACCTTAGCGAAAGGTTTCTTGAGGGGAAAGCTGTAACTCTGTGAGTTGAATTAACAGACCACACAGCAGTTTCTCAGAAAACTTCTTTTCAGTTATTATCTTAAGATATTTCCCTTTTCTCCAAAGCCCTCTATGGGCATCGAAATATCACTTTGCAAATCCCACAAGAACAGACTTATCGAAAGGCTTCTTGAAGGGAAAGCTGTAATTCTGTGAGATGAATTATCAGAACACGAAGCAGTTTCTCAGAAAGCTTCTTTCCAGTTTTTAACTGAAGATATTTCCTTTTTCACCGAAGCCCTCTTGGGGCTTCCAAATATCACTTTGCAAATTCCACAAAAACACTCTTAGCGAATGAGTTCTGTAGGAGAATGCTGTAACTCTGTTAGATAAATCAACAGAACAGAAAGCAGTGTCTCAGAAATCTTCTTCCCAGTTTTTAACGGAAGATATTTCCTTTTTCTCCATATCCCACTACGGGCTTCCAAATATCACTTTGCAAATTCCACAAAACAGACTTACCGAAAAGCTTCTTGAGAAGAAAGCTGTAACTCTGTGAGATGAATTACCACAACACAAAGCAGTTTCTCAGAAAGTTTCTTTCCAGGTTTTAACTGAAGATATTTCCTTTTTCATCATGGCCCTCTATGGGCTTCCAAATATCACTTTGCAAATTGCACAAGAGCAGTCTTAGCGAATGGCTTCTTGAGGGAAAATTTGTAACTCTGTGATACGAATTAAGAGAACACAAAGCAGTTCCTCAGAAAGCTTCTTTTCAGTTTTTATCTTAGGATATTTCCTTTTTCACCATAGCTCTGTTTGGGCTTCCAAATATCATTTTGCAAATTCCACAAGAACAGTCTAAGCGAAAGGTTTCTGGAGGGGAAAGTTTTAACTCTGTGAGATGAATTAACAGAACACAAAGCAGGTTCTCAGAAGCCTTCTTTCCAGTTTTTAACGGAAGCTATTTCCTTTTTCACCTTAGCGCTCTATGGGCTTCCAAATGTGACTTTGCAGATTCCACAAGAACAGTCATAGCAAAAGTCTTACTGAGGAGAAAGCTGTAACTCTGTGAGATGAACTTACAGAATACAAAGTAGTTTCTCGGAATGCTTATTTTCAGTTTTTATCCTAGGATATTTCCTTTTTCTCTGTATCCCTCTATGGGCTTCCAAATATCACTTTGCAAATTCCACAAGAACAGTCTTAGCGAAACGTTTCTTGAGGGGAAAGCTGTAACTCTGTGAGATGAATTAACAGAGCACAACGCAATTTCTCAGAAAGCTTCTTTCCAGTTTTTAACTGAAGATATTTCCTTTTTCTGCATAGCCCTCTATTGGCTTCCAAATATCACTTTGCACATCTAACAATAACAGTCTTAGAGAACGGCTTCCTTAGGGGAAGGTTGTAACTGCTTGAGATGAACTAACAGATCACAAAGTGCTTTCTCAGATAGCTTCTTTTCGGTTTTTATCTTAGGATATCCATTTTCACCATAGCCCTCTATGGGCTTCTAAATATTACTTTGCAAATTCCACAAGAACAGTCTTAGTGGAAGGCTTCTTGAGGAGAAACTGTAACTATTAGAGATGAATTAACAGAACACAAAGCAGTTTCTTAGAAAGCTTCTTTCAAGTTTTTAACTGAAGATATTTCGTTTTTCACCATAGCCTTCTACGGACTTACAAATATCACTTTGCAAATTCCACAAGAACAGTCTAAGCCAAAGGCTTCTTGAGGGGAAAGCTGTAACCCATTGAGATGAATTAACAGAACACAAAGTAGTTTCTCAGAAAGCTTCTTTTCAGTTTTTATCTTAGGATACTTCCTTTTTCACCATATTCCTCTATGGGCATTTAAATATCACTTTCCAAATTCCACAAGAACATTCTTAGTGAACGGCTTCTTGAGGAGAAGCTGTAACTCTGTGAGATGAATTAACAGAACAAAAAGCAGTTTCTCAGAAAGCATCTTTCCAGTTTTTAACGAAAGATTTTAATTGTTCAACATAGCTCTCTATGGGCTTCCAAATATCACTTTGCAATTTGCACAAGAACAGTCTTAGCGAAAGGCATCTTGAGGTAAAAGCTGTAACTCTGTGAGATGAATTAACAGAACACAAAGCAGTTTCTCAGAAAGCTTCTTTTCTGTTTTTTTCTTAGGATATTTCCTTTTTCACCATAGCCTTCTAAGGGCTTCCAAATATCACTTTGCAAATTCCACAAGAAAAATCTTAGCGAAAGGCTTCTGTAGGGGACAGCTGTAACTCTGTTAGATGAATTAACAGAACACAAAGCTGATTCTCAGTAATCTTCTTTCCAGTTCTTAACGGTAAATATTTCCATTTTCACCATCGCCCTCTAGGGTCTTCCAAATATCACTTTGCAAATTCCACAAGAACAGTCTTAGCGATAGGCTTCTTTCAGGGAAAGCTGTAACTCTGTGAGATGAATTAACAGAAAACAAAGCAGTTTCTCAGAAAGCTTCTTTCCAGTTTTTAACGGAAGACATTTCCTTTTTCCCCATATCTCTCTGGGATTCCAAATATCACTTTGCAAATTCCACAAGAACAGTCTTAGCGAAAGGCTTCTGGAGGGGAAATCTGTAACTCTGTGAGATGAATTAACAGAACACAAAGCAGTTTCTCAGAAATCTTCTTTCCAGTTTTTAACGGAAGATATTTCCTTTTTCACCATAGCCCCCTATAGGCTTCCAAATATCACTTTGCAAATTCCACAAGAACAGTTTTAGCGAAAGACTTCTTGAGGGGAAAGCTGTATCTCTGTGAGATGAATTAACAGAACACAAAGCAGTTTCTTAGAAGTCTTCTTTCCAGTTTTTAACGGATGATATTTCCTTTTTCACCGTAGACTTCAAAGGGCTTCCAAATATCAATTTGCAAATTCCACAAGAACAGCCTTTGAGAAAAGCTTCTTGTGGGAAAATCTGTAACTCTGTGAGATGAATTAAAGGAACACACATCAGTTTCTCAGAAACCTTCTTTCCAGTTTTCCACTGAAGATATTTCCTTTTTCAACATAGTGCTCTATGGGTTTCCAAATATCACTTTGCAAATTCCAAAAGAAAAGTCTTAGCGAAAGGCTTCTTGAGGGGAAAGCTGTAAGTCTGTGAGATGAATTAACAGAACACAAAGTAGTTTTCAGAAATCTTCTTTCAAGTAGTTAACGGAATATATTTCCTTTTTCACCGTAGCCCTCTATGGGCTTCCAAATATCACTTTGCAAATTCCACAAGAGCAGTCCTAGCGAAAAATTTCTTGTGGGGATAGTTGTAACTCGGAGTGATGTATTAACAGATCACATGGCAGTTTCTCAGAATGCTTCTTTCCAGTTATAAACGGAAGATATTTCCTTTTCAATATAGCGCTCTATGGTCTTCCAAATATCTCTTTGCAAATTACACAAGAACAGCCTTCGTGAACGGCTTCTTGAGGGGAAAGCTGTAACTCTGTGAGATGAACTAACAGAACACAAAGCAGATTCTCAGAAAGCTTCTTTTCGGTTTTTATCTTAGGATATTTTCAATTTCACCATAACCCTCTATGGGCTTCCAAATATCACTTTGCAAATTCCACAAGAACAGTCTCAGCGAAAGGCTTCTTGAGGGGAAAGCTCTAACTCTTTGAGATGAATTAACAGAACACAAAGCAGTTTCTCATAAAGCTTCTTTTCAGTTTTTTTCTTAGGATATTTCCTTTTTCAGAATAGCTCCTATGTTCTTCCAAATATCACTTTGTAAATTCAACAAGAACAGTCTTAGCGAAAGGCTTCTTGAGGGGAAACTCTAACTCTTTGATATGAATTAACAGAACACAAAGCAGTTTCTCAGAAAGCTTCTTTTCAGTTTTTAACTGAAGATATTTCCTTTTTCACCATAGCCCTCTATGGGCTTCCAAATGTCACTTTGCAAATTCCACAGAAACAGTCTTAGCGAAAGGCTTCTTTAGGGCAAATCTGTAACTCTGTGAGATGAATTATCAGAACACAAAGCAGTTTCTCAGAAAGCTTCTTTCCAGTTTTTAAATGAAGATATTCCCTTTTTCACCGAAGCCCTCTTGGGGCTTCCAAGTATCACTTTTCAAATTCCACAAAAACACTCTTAGCGAATGAGTTCTGTAGGGGAATGCTGTAACTCTGTTAGATAAATTAACAGAACAGAAAGCAGTGTCTCAGAAATCTTCTTCGCAGTTTTTAACGGAAGATATTTCCTTTTTCTCCATATCCCACTACGGGCTTCCAAATATCAC
Organism: Chlorocebus sabaeus; assembly: GCF_047675955.1. Lineage (NCBI taxonomy): Eukaryota > Metazoa > Chordata > Mammalia > Primates > Cercopithecidae > Chlorocebus > Chlorocebus sabaeus. Next base: position 798,784 of record NW_027326769.1, on the reverse strand, counting down.
TTTGCAAATTCCACAAAACAGACTTACCGAAAAGCTTCTTGAGAAGAAAGCTGTAACTCTGTGAGATGAATTACCACAACACAAAGCAGTTTCTCAGAAAGTTTCTTTCCAGGTTTTAACTGAAGATATTTCCTTTTTCATCATGGCCCTCTATGGGCTTCCAAATATCACTTTGCAAATTGAACAAGAACAGTCTTAGCGAATGGCTTCTTGAGGGAAAATTTGTAACTCTGTGATACGAATTAAGAGAACACAAAGCAGTTCCTCAGAAAGCTTCTTTTCAGTTTTTATCTTAGGATATTTCCTTTTTCACCATAGCTCTGTTTGGGCTTCCAAATATCATTTTGCAAATTCCACAAGAACAGTCTAAGCGAAAGGTTTCTGGAGGGGAAAGTTTTAACTCTGTGAGATGAATTAAGGGAACACAAAGCAGTTTCTCAGAAATCTTCTTTCCAGTTTTTAACGGAAGATATGTCCTTTTTCACCATAGCCCTCTATGGGCTACCAAATATCACTTTGTAAATTCCACAAGAGCAGTCTTAGCGAAAGGCTTCTTGAGAAGAAAGCTGTAACTCTGTGAGATGAATTAACAGAACACAAAGCAGTTTCTCAGAAAATTTCTTTCCAGTTTTTAATGGAAGATATGTCCTTTTTCACCATAGACCTCTATGGGCTTCCAAATATCATTTTGAAAATTCCACAAGAACAGTCTTAGCAAACGGCTTCTGGAGGGAAATCCTGCAACTCTGTGAGATGAATTAACAGAATAAAAAGCAGTTTCTCAGAAAGCGACTTTCCAGTTTTTAACTGAAGATATTTCCTTTTTCACCATAGCCCTCTATGGGCTTCCAAATATCACTTAGAAAATCCCACAAGAACAGTCTTTGCGAAAGGCTTCTTGAGGGGAAAGCTGTAACTCGGTGAGAGGTATTTACAGAACACACGGCAGTTTATCTGAAAGATTCTTTCCAGTTTTTAACTGAAAAGAGTTCCCTTTTCACCATAGCCCTCTATGGGCTTCCAATTATCACTTTGCAAATCCCACAAAGACACTCTTAGTGAAAGGCTTCTTGAGGGAATATCTGTAACTCTGTGAGATGAATTAAGAGAACACAAAGCAGTTTCTCAGAAAGCTTCTTTCCAGTTTTTAACTGAAGATATTTCCTTTTTCACCATAGCCCTCTATGGGCTTCCAAATATCACTTTGCAAATCCCACAATAACAGGCTTAGCGAAAGGCATCTTGATGGGAAAGCTGTAACTCTGTGAGATGTATTAACAGAACACACGGTAGTTTCACAGAATGCTTCTTTAGAGTTTTAACGGAAGACATTTCCTTTTTCACCTTAGCCTTCTATGGGCTTCCCAATATCACTTTGGAAATTCCACAAGAACAGTCTTAACGGAAGGCTTCTAGAGGGGAAAGCTGTTACTCTGTGAGATGAATTAAAAGAACACAAAGCAGATTCTCAAAAAGCTTCTTTCCAGTTTTAAACTGAAGATATTTCCTTTTCACCGTAGCCACCTAGGGGCTCCAAAATAACACTTTGCATATTCCAGAGGAACAGTCTTTGCGAAAGGCGACTTGAGGGGAAGCTGTAACTCAGTGAGGTGAATTAACAGATCACAAAGCAGTTTTTCAGAAATCTTCTTTCCAGTTTCTAACTGAAGGTATTTCCTTTTTCACCATAGACCTCTATGGGCTTCCAAATATCACTTTGCAAATTACACAAGAACAGCCTTACAGAAAGGCTTCTTGAGGGGAAAGCTTTAACTCTGTAAGATAAATTAACAGAACACAAAGAAGTTTCTCAGAAAGCTTCTTTCCAGTTTTTAACAGAAGATATTTCTTCTTTCACCATAGCCCTCTATAGGCTTCCAAATATCACTTTGCAAATTCCACAAGAACAGTCTTAGCGAAAGGCTTCTTGAGGGGAAAGCTGTAACTCTGTGAGGTGAATTAACAGAACACAAAGCAGTTTCTCAGAAAGCTTCTTTTCAGTTTTTATCTTAGGATATTGCCGTTTTCACCATAGCCTTCTATGGGCTTCCAAATATCACTTTGAAAATTCCACAAGAACAGTCTTAGTGAAAGGCTTTTTGAGGGGAAATCTGTAACTTTGTGAGATGAATTCACAGAACACTAACAGTTTCTTAGAAAGCTTATTTCCACTTTTTAACTGAAGATATTTCCTATTTCTCCATAGCCCTCTTCTGGCTTCCCAATATCACCTTGAAAATAGCACACGAACAGTCTTAGCGAAAGGCTTCATGAGGGGAAAGCTGTATCTCTTTGAGATAAATTAACAGATCACAAAGCAGTTTCTCAGAAAGCTTCTTTCCAGATTGTAACTTAAGATATTTCCTTTTTCACTGTAGCCTTCTATCGGCTCCCAAATATCAATTTGCATATTGCACAAGAACAGTCTTAGCAAAAGGCTTCTTGACGGGAAAGCTGTAACTATGTGAGATGAATTAACAGAACACAAAGCAGTTTCTCAGAAAGCTTCTTTCCAGTTTTTAACTGAAGATATTTCCTTTTTCACCATAGCCCTCTAAGGGCTTCCAAATATCACATTGAAAATTCCTCAAGAGCAGTCTTATCGAAAGGCTTTTTGAGGGGAAAGCTGTAACTCTGTGAGAAAAATTAAGAGAACACAACACAGTTTCTCAGAAAGCTTCTTTCCCATTTTTAAGTGAAGATATTTCCTTTTTCACCGTAACCCTCTATAGGCTTCCAAATATCACTTTGCAAATTCCACAAGAACAGTCGTAACGTAAGGCTTCCTGACGGGAAAGTTGTAGCTCTGTGAGATGAATGATCAGAACACAACGCAATTTTTCAGAAAGCTTCTTTCCAGTTTTTAACTGAAGATAATTCCTTTTTCACCGTAGATCTCTATGGGCTTCTAAATATCACTTTGAAAATTCCACAAGAGCAGTCTTAGCGAAAGGCTTCTTGAGAAGAAAGCTGTAACTCTGTGAGATGAATTAACAGAACACAAAGCAGTTTCTCAGAATGCATCTTTCCAGTTTTTCACGGAAGATATTCCCTTTTTCACCATAGCCCTCTATGGGCATCCAAATATCCCATTGAAAATTCCACAAGAACAGTCTTATCGAAAGGCATCTTGAAGGGAAAGATGTAACTCTGTGAGATGAATTAGCCGAACACAATGCAGTTTCTCAGAAAGCTTCTTTCCAGTTTTTAACCGAAGAGATTTCCTTATTCAACATAGCCCTCTATGGGCTTTCAAATATCACTTTGCAAATTACACAGGAACAGTCTTAGCGAAAGGCTTCTTGAGGGGAACGCTGTAACTCTGCGAGGTGAATTAACAGATCACAAAGCAGTTTCTCAAAAGGCTTCTTTTTAGTTTTTATCTTAGGATATTTCCTTTTTACCATAGCCCTCCATGGGCTTCAAAATATCACTTTGCAAATTCCACAAGAACAGTCTTAGAGAAATGCTTCTTGAGGGGAAAGCTGTCAGTCTGTGAGATGAATTAACAGAACACAAAGCCGTTTCTCTGAAAGCTTCTTTCCAGTTTTTAAAGAAGAGACTTCCTTTTTCAACATAGACCTCTATGATCTTCCAAATATCACTTTGAAAATTCCACAAGAACAGTCTTAGCAAAAGGCTTCTTGAGGGGATAGTTGTAACTCTGTGAGATGATTTAACAGAACACAAAGCCGTTTCTCTGAAAGCTTCTTTCCAATTTTTAACAGAAGATATTTCCTTTCTCACCAAAGCCCTCTATGGGCTTCCAAATATCACTTTGCAAATTCCACAAGAACAGTCTTCGCGAAAGGCTTCTTGAGGGGAAAGCTGTAACTCTGTGAGATGAATTAACAGAACACAAAGCAGTTTCTCAGAAAGCTTCTTTTCAGTTTTTATCATAGGATATTTCCTTTTTCACCATAGCCCTCAATGGGCTTCCAAATATCACTTTGCATATTACACAGAAACAGTCTTAGCGAAAGGCTTCTTTAGGGCAAATCTGTAACTCTGTGAGATGAATTAACAGAACACAAAGCAGTTTATCAGAAAGCTTCTTTTCAGTTTTTATCTTACGACATTTCCTTTTTCGCCATAGCCCACTATGGGCTTCCAAATATCACTTTGTAAATTCCACAAGAACAGTCTGAGCGAAAGGCTTCTTGAGGGGAAAGCTGTAACTCTGTGAGATGAATTAACAGAACACAAAGATGTTTCTCAGAAAGCTTATTTCCAGTTTTTAACGGAAGATATTTCCTTTTTCTCCATAGCCCTGTAGGGGCTTCTAAATATCACTTTCCAAATTACACAAGAAGAGTCTTATCGAAAGTCTTCTTGAGGGGAAAGCTGTAACTCTGTGGGATGAATTAACAGAACACAAAGCAGTTTCTCAGAATGCTTCTTTTCAGTTTTTAACTTAGGATATTTCCTTTTTCACCGTAGCCCTATATGTGCTTCCAACTATCTCTTTGCAAATTTCACAAAAACAATCTTAGTGAACGGCTTCTTGAGGGGAAAGCTGTAACTCTGTGAGATGAACTAACAGAACACAAAGCAGTTTCTCAGAAAGATTCTTTTCGGTTTTTATCTGAGGATATTTCCATTTTCACTGTAGACCTCTATGGGCTTCCAAATATCATTTTGCAAATTACACAAGAGGAGCCTTAGCTGAAGGCTTCTTGAGGGGAAAGTTGTAACTCTTTGAGATGAATTAACAGAACACATAGCAGTTTCTCAGAAAGCTTCTTTTCAGTTTTTAAGGAAAGATATTTCCTTTTTCACCATAGCCCTCTATGGGCTTCCAAATATCACTTTGAAAATTCCACAAGAACAGTCTTATCGAAAGGCTTCTTGAGAGGTAAGCTGTAACTCTGTGAGATGAATTAACAGAACACAAAGCAGTTTCTCAGAAAGATTCTTTCCAGTTTTTAACTGAAGATATTTATTTTTTCACCATAGCCCTCTATAGACTTCCAAATATCACTTTGCAAATCCCACAATAACAGTCTTAGTGAAAGCCTTCTTGTGGGGAAAGCTGTAACTCGGCGAGATATATTAACAGAACACACGGCAGTTTATCAGAAAGCATCTTTCCAGTTTTTAACGGAAGATATTTCCTTTTTCAACGTAGCTCTCTGTGGGCATCCAAATATCACTTTGCAAATCACTCAAGAACAGTCTTAGCGAAGGTCTTCATGAGAGCAAAGCTGTAACTGTGTGAGATGTATCAATAGAAAACACGGCAGTTTCTCAGAAAGCTTCTTTCCAGTTTTTAACGGAAGATATTTTGTTTTTCACCATAGCCCTCTATGGGATTTCAAATATCACTTTGCAAATTTCACAAGAAGAGCCTTAGCGAAAGGCTTCTTGAGGGGAAAGCTGTAACTCTGTGAGTTGAATTAGCAGACCACACAGCAGTTTCTCAGAAAACTTCTTTTCAGTTATTATCTTAAGATATTTCCTTTTTCTCCAAAGCCCTCTATGGGCTTCGAAATATCACTTTGCAAATCCCACAAGAACAGTCTTATCGAAAGGCTTCTTGAAGGGAAAGCTGCAATTCTGTGAGATGAATTATCAGAGCACAAAGCAGTTTCTCAGAAAGCTTCTTTCCAGTTTTTAACTGAAGATATTCCCTTTTTCACCGAAGCCCTCTTGGGGCTTCCAAGTATCACTTTTCAAATTCCACAAAAACACTCTTAGCGAATGAGTTCTGTAGGAGAATGCTGTAACTCTGTTAGATAAATTAACAGAACAGAAAGCAGTGTCTCAGAAATCTTCTTCGCAGTTTTTAACGGAAGATATTTCCTTTTTCTCCATATCCCACTACGGGCTTCCAAATATCACTTTGCAAATTCCACAAAACAGACTTACCGAAAAGCTTCTTGAGAAGAAAGCTGTAACTCTGTGAGATGAATTACCACAACACAAAGCAGTTTCTCAGAAAGTTTCTTTCCAGGTTTTAACTGAAGATATTTCCTTTTTCATCATGGCCCTCTATGGGCTTCCAAATATCACTTTGCAAATTGAACAAGAACAGTCTTAGCGAATGGCTTCTTGAGGGAAAATTTGTAACTCTGTGATACGAATTAAGAGAACACAAAGCAGTTCCTCAGAAAGCTTCTTTTCAGTTTTTATCTTAGGATATTTCCTTTTTCACCATAGCTCTGTTTGGGCTTCCAAATATCATTTTGCAAATTCCACAAGAACAGTCTAAGCAAAAGGTTTCTGGAGGGGAAAGTTTTAACTCTGTGAGATGAATTAAGGGAACACAAAGCAGTTTCTCAGAAATCTTCTTTCCAGTTTTTAACGGAAGATATGTCCTTTTTCACCATAGCCCTCTATGGGCTACCAAATATCACTTTGTAAATTCCACAAGAGCAGTCTTAGCGAAAGGCTTCTTGAGAAGAAAGCTGTAACTCTGTGAGATGAATTAACAGAACACAAAGCAGTTTCTCAGAAAATTTCTTTCCAGTTTTTAATGGAAGATATGTCTTTTTTCACCATAGCCCTCTATGGGCTTCCAAATATCATTTTGAAAATTCCACAAGAACAGTCTTAGCAAACGGATTCTGGAGGGAAATCCTGTAACTCTGTGAGATGAATTAACAGAATACAAAGCAGTTTCTCAGAAAGCGACTTTCCAGTTTTTAACTGAAGATATTTCCTTTTTCACCATAGCCCTCTATGGGCTTCCAAATATCACTTAGAAAATCCCACAAGAACAGTCTTTGCGAAAGGCTTCTTGAGGGGAAAGCTGTAACTCGGTGAGAGGTATTTACAGAACACACGGCAGTTTATCTGAAAGCTTCTTTCCAGTTTTTAACTGAAAAGAGTTCCCTTTTCACCATAGCCCTCTATGGGCTTCAAATTATCACTTTGCATATCCCACAAAGACACTCTTAGTGAAAGGCTTCTTGAGGGAATATCTGTAACTCTGTGAGATGAATTAAGAGAACACAAAGCAGTTTCTCAGAAAGCTTCTTTCCAGTTTTTAACTGAAGATATTTCCTTTTTCACCATAGCCCTCTATGGGCTTCCAAATATCACTTTGCAAATCCCACAATAACAGGCTTAGCGAAAGGCATCTTGATGGGAAAGCTGTAACTCTGTGAGATGTATTAACAGAACACACGGTAGTTTCACAGAATGCTTCTTTAGAGTTTTAACGGAAGACATTTCCTTTTTCACCTTAGCCTTCTATGGGCTTCCCAATATCACTTTGGAAATTCCACAAGAACAGTTTTAACGGAAGGCTTCTAGAGGGGAAAGCTGTTACTCTGTGAGATGAATTAAAAGAACACAAAGCAGATTCTCAAAAAGCTTCTTTCCAGTTTTAAACTGAAGATATTTCCTTTTCACCGTAGCCACCTAGGGGCTCCAAAATAACACTTTGCATATTCCAGAGGAACAGTCTTTGCGAAAGGCGACTTGAGGGGAAGCTGTAACTCAGTGAGGTGAATTAACAGATCACAAAGCAGTTTTTCAGAAATCTTCTTTCCAGTTTCTAACTGAAGGTATTTCCTTTTTCACCATAGACCTCTATGGGCTTCCAAATATCACTTTGCAAATTACACAAGAACAGCCTTACAGAAAGGCTTCTTGAGGGGAAAGCTTTAACTCTGTAAGATAAATTAACAGAACACAAAGAAGTTTCTCAGAAAGCTTCTTTCCAGTTTTTAACAGAAGATATTTCTTCTTTCACCATAGCCCTCTATAGGCTTCCAAATATCACTTTGCAAATTCCACAAGAACAGTCTTAGCGAAAGGCTTCTTGAGGGGAAAGCTGTAACTCTGTGAGGTGAATTAACAGAACACAAAGCAGTTTCTCAGAAAGCTTCTTTTCAGTTTTTATCTTAGGATATTGCCGTTTTCACCATAGCCTTCTATGGGCTTCCAAATATCACTTTGAAAATTCCACAAGAACAGTCTTAGTGAAAGGCTTTTTGAGGGGAAATCTGTAACTTTGTGAGATGAATTCACAGAACACTAACAGTTTCTTAGAAAGCTTATTTCCACTTTTTAACTGAAGATATTTCCTATTTCTCCATAGCCCTCTTCTGGCTTCCCAATATCACCTTGAAAATAGCACACGAACAGTCTTAGCGAAAGGCTTCATGAGGGGAAAGCTGTATCTCTTTGAGATAAATTAACAGATCACAAAGCAGTTTCTCAGAAAGCTTCTTTCCAGATTGTAACTTAAGATATTTCCTTTTTCACTGTAGCCTTCTATCGGCTCCCAAATATCAATTTGCATATTGCACAAGAACAGTCTTAGCAAAAGGTTTCTTGACGGGAAAGCTGTAACTATGTGAGATGAATTAACAGAACACAAAGCAGTTTCTCAGAAAGCTTCTTTCCAGTTTTTAACTGAAGATATTTCCTTTTTCACCATAGCCCTCTAAGGGCTTCCAAATATCACATTGAAAATTCCTCAAGAGCAGTCTTATCGAAAGGCTTTTTGAGGGGAAAGCTGTAACTCTGTGAGAAAAATTAAGAGAACACAACACAGTTTCTCAGAAAGCTTCTTTCCCATTTTTAAGTGAAGATATTTCCTTTTTCACCGTAACCCTCTATAGGCTTCCAAATATCACTTTGCAAATTCCACAAGAACAGTCGTAACGTAAGGCTTCCTGACGGGAAAGTTGTAGCTCTGTGAGATGAATGATCAGAACACAACGCAATTTTTCAGAAAGCTTCTTTCCAGTTTTTAACTGAAGATAATTCCTTTTTCACCGTAGATCTCTATGGGCTTCTAAATATCACTTTGAAAATTCCACAAGAGCAGTCTTAGCGAAAGGCTTCTTGAGAAGAAAGCTGTAACTCTGTGAGATGAATTAACAGAACACAAAGCAGTTTCTCAGAAAATTTCTTTCCAGTTTTTAATGGAAGATATGTCCTTTTTCACCATAGCCCTCTATGGGCTTCCAAATATCATTTTGAAAATTCCACAAGAACAGTCTTAGCAAACGGATTCTGGAGGGAAATCCTGTAACTCTGTGAGATGAATTAACAGAATACAAAGCAGTTTCTCAGAAAGCGACTTTCCAGTTTTTAACTGAAGATATTTCCTTTTTCACCATAGCCCTCTATGGGCTTCCAAATATCACTTAGAAAATCCCACAAGAACAGTCTTTGCGAAAGGCTTCTTGAGGGGAAAGCTGTAACTCGGTGAGAGGTATTTACAGAACACACGGCAGTTTATCTGAAAGCTTCTTTCCAGTTTTTAACTGAAAAGAGTTCCCTTTTCACCATAGCCCTCTATGGGCTTCAAATTATCACTTTGCATATCCCACAAAGACACTCTTAGTGAAAGGCTTCTTGAGGGAATATCTGTAACTCTGTGAGATGAATTAAGAGAACACAAAGCAGTTTCTCAGAAAGCTTCTTTCCAGTTTTTAACTGAAGATATTTCCTTTTTCACCATAGCCCTCTATGGGCTTCCAAATATCACTTTGCAAATCCCACAATAACAGTCTTAGCGAAAGGCATCTTGATGGGAAAGCTGTAACCCTGTGAGATGTATTAACAGAACACACGGTAGTTTCACAGAATGCTTCTTTAGAGTTTTAACGGAAGACATTTCCTTTTTCACCTTAGCCTTCTATGGGCTTCCCAATATCACTTTGGAAATTCCACAAGAACAGTTTTAACGGAAGGCTTCTAGAGGGGAAAGCTGTTACTCTGTGAGATGAATTAAAAGAACACAAAGCAGATTCTCAAAAAGCTTCTTTCCAGTTTTAAACTGAAGATATTTCCTTTTCACCGTAGCCACCTAGGGGCTCCAAAATAACACTTTGCATATTCCAGAGGAACAGTCTTTGCGAAAGGCGACTTGAGGGGAAGCTGTAACTCAGTGAGGTGAATTAACAGATCACAAAGCAGTTTTTCAGAAATCTTCTTTCCAGTTTCTAACTGAAGGTATTTCCTTTTTCACCATAGACCTCTATGGGCTTCCAAATATCACTTTGCAAATTACACAAGAACAGCCTTACAGAAAGGCTTCTTGAGGGGAAAGCTTTAACTCTGTAAGATAAATTAACAGAACACAAAGAAGTTTCTCAGAAAGCTTCTTTCCAGTTTTTAACAGAAGATATTTCTTCTTTCACCATAGCCCTCTATAGGCTTCCAAATATCACTTTGCAAATTCCACAAGAACAGTCTTAGCGAAAGGCTTCTTGAGGGGAAAGCTGTAACTCTGTGAGGTGAATTAACAGAACACAAAGCAGTTTCTCAGAAAGCTTCTTTTCAGTTTTTATCTTAGGATATTGCCGTTTTCACCATAGCCTTCTATGGGCTTCCAAATATCACTTTGAAAATTCCACAAGAACAGTCTTAGTGAAAGGCTTTTTGAGGGGAAATCTGTAACTTTGTGAGATGAATTCACAGAACACTAACAGTTTCTTAGAAAGCTTATTTCCACTTTTTAACTGAAGATATTTCCTATTTCTCCATAGCCCTCTTCTGGCTTCCCAATATCACCTTGAAAATAGCACACGAACAGTCTTAGCGAAAGGCTTCATGAGGGGAAAGCTGTATCTCTTTGAGATAAATTAACAGATCACAAAGCAGTTTCTCAGAAAGCTTCTTTCCAGATTGTAACTTAAGATATTTCCTTTTTCACTGTAGCCTTCTATCGGCTCCCAAATATCAATTTGCATATTGCACAAGAACAGTCTTAGCAAAAGGCTTCTTGACGGGAAAGCTGTAACTATGTGAGATGAATTAACAGAACACAAAGCAGTTTCTCAGAAAGCTTCTTTCCAGTTTTTAACTGAAGATATTTCCTTTTTCACCATAGCTCTCTAAGGGCTTCCAAATATCACATTGAAAATTCCTCAAGAGCAGTCTTATCGAAAGGCTTTTTGAGGGGAAAGCTGTAACTCTGTGAGAAAAATTAAGAGAACACAACACAGTTTCTCAGAAAGCTTCTTTCCCATTTTTAAGTGAAGATATTTCCTTTTTCACCGTAACCCTCTATAGGCTTCCAAATATCACTTTGCAAATTCCACAAGAACAGTCGTAACGTAAGGCTTCTTGACGGGAAAGTTGTAGCTCTGTGAGATGAATGATCAGAACACAACGCAATTTTTCAGAAAGCTTCTTTCCAGTTTTTACCTGAAGATAATTCCTTTTTCACCGTAGATCTCTATGGGCTTCTAAATATCACTTTGAAAATTCCACAAGAACAGTCTTAGCGAAAGGCTTCTTGAGGGGAAAGCTGTAACTCTGTGAGATGAATTAACAGAACACAAAGCAGTTTCTCAGAATGCATCTTTCCAGTTTTTCACGGAAGATATTCCCTTTTTCACCATAGCCCTCTATGGGCATCCAAATATCCCATTGAAAATTCCACAAGAACAGTCTTATCGAAAGGCATCTTGAAGGGAAAGATGTAACTCTGTGAGATGAATTAGCCGAACACAATGCAGTTTCTCAGAAAGCTTCTTTCCAGTTTTTAACCGAAGAGATTTCCTTATTCAACATAGCCCTCTATGGGCTTTCAAATATCACTTTGCAAATTACACAGGAACAGTCTTAGCGAAAGGCTTCTTGAGGGGAACGCTGTAACTCTGCGAGGTGAATTAACAGATCACAAAGCAGTTTCTCAAAAGGCTTCTTTTTAGTTTTTATCTTAGGATATTTCCTTTTTACCATAGCCCTCCATGGGCTTCAAAATATCACTTTGCAAATTCCACAAGAACAGTCTTAGAGAAATGCTTCTTGAGGGGAAAGCTGTCAGTCTGTGAGATGAATTAACAGAACACAAAGCCGTTTCTCTGAAAGCTTCTTTCCAGTTTTTAAAGAAGAGACTTCCTTTTTCAACATAGACCTCTATGATCTTCCAAATATCACTTTGAAAATTCCACAAGAACAGTCTTAGCAAAAGGCTTCTTGAGGGGATAGTTGTAACTCTGTGAGATGATTTAACAGAACACAAAGCCGTTTCTCTGAAAGCTTCTTTCCAATTTTTAACAGAAGATATTTCCTTTCTCACCAAAGCCCTCTATGGGCTTCCAAATATCACTTTGCAAATTCCACAAGAACAGTCTTCGCGAAAGGCTTCTTGAGGGGAAAGCTGTAACTCTGTGAGATGAATTAACAGAACACAAAGCAGTTTCTCAGAAAGCTTCTTTTCAGTTTTTATCATAGGATATTTCCTTTTTCACCATAGCCCTCAATGGGCTTCCAAATATCACTTTGCAAATTACACAGAAACAGTCTTAGCGAAAGGCTTCTTTAGGGCAAATCTGTAACTCTGTGAGATGAATTAACAGAACACAAAGCAGTTTATCAGAAAGCTTCTTTTCAGTTTTTATCTTATGACATTTCCTTTTTCGCCATAGCCCACTATGGGCTTCCAAATATCACTTTGTAAATTCCACAAGAACAGTCTGAGCGAAAGGCTTCTTGAGGGGAAAGCTGTAACTCTGTGAGATGAATTAACAGAACACAAAGATGTTTCTCAGAAAGCTTATTTCCAGTTTTTAACGGAAGATATTTCCTTTTTCTCCATAGCCCTGTAGGGGCTTCTAAATATCACTTTCCAAATTACACAAGAAGAGTCTTATCGAAAGTCTTCTTGAGGGGAAAGCTGTAACTCTGTGGGATGAATTAACAGAACACAAAGCAGTTTCTCAGAATGCTTCTTTTCAGTTTTTAACTTAGGATATTTCCTTTTTCACCGTAGCCCTATATGTGCTTCCAACTATCTCTTTGCAAATTTCACAAAAACAATCTTAGTGAACGGCTTCTTGAGGGGAAAGCTGTAACTCTGTGAGATGAACTAACAGAACACAAAGCAGTTTCTCAGAAAGATTCTTTTCGGTTTTTATCTGAGGATATTTCCATTTTCACTGTAGACCTCTATGGGCTTCCAAATATCATTTTGCAAATTACACAAGAGGAGCCTTAGCTGAAGGCTTCTTGAGGGGAAAGTTGTAACTCTTTGAGATGAATTAACAGAACACATAGCAGTTTCTCAGAAAGCTTCTTTTCAGTTTTTAAGGAAAGATATTTCCTTTTTCACCATAGCCCTCTATGGGCTTCCAAATATCACTTTGAAAATTCCACAAGAACAGTCTTATCGAAAGGCTTCTTGAGAGGTAAGCTGTAACTCTGTGAGATGAATTAACAGAACACAAAGCAGTTTCTCAGAAAGATTCTTTCCAGTTTTTAACTGAAGATATTTATTTTTTCACCATAGCCCTCTATAGACTTCCAAATATCACTTTGCAAATCCCACAATAACAGTCTTAGTGAAAGCCTTCTTGTGGGGAAAGCTGTAACTCGGCGAGATATATTAACAGAACACACGGCAGTTTATCAGAAAGCATCTTTCCAGTTTTTAACGGAAGATATTTCCTTTTTCAACGTAGCTCTCTGTGGGCATCCAAATATCACTTTGCAAATCACTCAAGAACAGTCTTAGCGAAGGTCTTCATGAGAGCAAAGCTGTAACTGTGTGAGATGTATCAATAGAAAACACGGCAGTTTCTCAGAAAGCTTCTTTCCAGTTTTTAACGGAAGATATTTTGTTTTTCACCATAGCCCTCTATGGGATTTCAAATATCACTTTGCAAATTTCACAAGAAGAGCCTTAGCGAAAGGCTTCTTGAGGGGAAAGCTGTAACTCTGTGAGTTGAATTAGCAGACCACACAGCAGTTTCTCAGAAAACTTCTTTTCAGTTATTATCTTAAGATATTTCCTTTTTCTCCAAAGCCCTCTATGGGCTTCGAAATATCACTTTGCAAATCCCACAAGAACAGTCTTATCGAAAGGCTTCTTGAAGGGAAAGCTGCAATTCTGTGAGATGAATTATCAGAGCACAAAGCAGTTTCTCAGAAAGCTTCTTTCCAGTTTTTAACTGAAGATATTCCCTTTTTCACCGAAGCCCTCTTGGGGCTTCCAAGTATCACTTTTCAAATTCCACAAAAACACTCTTAGCGAATGAGTTCTGTAGGAGAATGCTGTAACTCTGTTAGATAAATTAACAGAACAGAAAGCAGTGTCTCAGAAATCTTCTTCGCAGTTTTTAACGGAAGATATTTCCTTTTTCTCCATATCCCACTACGGGCTTCCAAATATCACTTTGCAAATTCCACAAAACAGACTTACCGAAAAGCTTCTTGAGAAGAAAGCTGTAACTCTGTGAGATGAATTACCACAACACAAAGCAGTTTCTCAGAAAGTTTCTTTCCAGGTTTTAACTGAAGATATTTCCTTTTTCATCATGGCCCTCTATGGGCTTCCAAATATCACTTTGCAAATTGAACAAGAACAGTCTTAGCGAATGGCTTCTTGAGGGAAAATTTGTAACTCTGTGATACGAATTAAGAGAACACAAAGCAGTTCCTCAGAAAGCTTCTTTTCAGTTTTTATCTTAGGATATTTCCTTTTTCACCATAGCTCTGTTTGGGCTTCCAAATATCATTTTGCAAATTCCACAAGAACAGTCTAAGCAAAAGGTTTCTGGAGGGGAAAGTTTTAACTCTGTGAGATGAATTAAGGGAACACAAAGCAGTTTCTCAGAAATCTTCTTTCCAGTTTTTAACGGAAGATATGTCCTTTTTCACCATAGCCCTCTATGGGCTACCAAATATCACTTTGTAAATTCCACAAGAGCAGTCTTAGCGAAAGGCTTCTTGAGAAGAAAGCTGTAACTCTGTGAGATGAATTAACAGAACACAAAGCAGTTTCTCAGAAAATTTCTTTCCAGTTTTTAATGGAAGATATGTCTTTTTTCACCATAGCCCTCTATGGGCTTCCAAATATCATTTTGAAAATTCCACAAGAACAGTCTTAGCAAACGGATTCTGGAGGGAAATCCTGTAACTCTGTGAGATGAATTAACAGAATACAAAGCAGTTTCTCAGAAAGCGACTTTCCAGTTTTTAACTGAAGATATTTCCTTTTTCACCATAGCCCTCTATGGGCTTCCAAATATCACTTAGAAAATCCCACAAGAACAGTCTTTGCGAAAGGCTTCTTGAGGGGAAAGCTGTAACTCGGTGAGAGGTATTTACAGAACACACGGCAGTTTATCTGAAAGCTTCTTTCCAGTTTTTAACTGAAAAGAGTTCCCTTTTCACCATAGCCCTCTATGGGCTTCAAATTATCACTTTGCATATCCCACAAAGACACTCTTAGTGAAAGGCTTCTTGAGGGAATATCTGTAACTCTGTGAGATGAATTAAGAGAACACAAAGCAGTTTCTCAGAAAGCTTCTTTCCAGTTTTTAACTGAAGATATTTCCTTTTTCACCATAGCCCTCTATGGGCTTCCAAATATCACTTTGCAAATCCCACAATAACAGGCTTAGCGAAAGGCATCTTGATGGGAAAGCTGTAACTCTGTGAGATGTATTAACAGAACACACGGTAGTTTCACAGAATGCTTCTTTAGAGTTTTAACGGAAGACATTTCCTTTTTCACCTTAGCCTTCTATGGGCTTCCCAATATCACTTTGGAAATTCCACAAGAACAGTTTTAACGGAAGGCTTCTAGAGGGGAAAGCTGTTACTCTGTGAGATGAATTAAAAGAACACAAAGCAGATTCTCAAAAAGCTTCTTTCCAGTTTTAAACTGAAGATATTTCCTTTTCACCGTAGCCACCTAGGGGCTCCAAAATAACACTTTGCATATTCCAGAGGAACAGTCTTTGCGAAAGGCGACTTGAGGGGAAGCTGTAACTCAGTGAGGTGAATTAACAGATCACAAAGCAGTTTTTCAGAAATCTTCTTTCCAGTTTCTAACTGAAGGTATTTCCTTTTTCACCATAGACCTCTATGGGCTTCCAAATATCACTTTGCAAATTACACAAGAACAGCCTTACAGAAAGGCTTCTTGAGGGGAAAGCTTTAACTCTGTAAGATAAATTAACAGAACACAAAGAAGTTTCTCAGAAAGCTTCTTTCCAGTTTTTAACAGAAGATATTTCTTCTTTCACCATAGCCCTCTATAGGCTTCCAAATATCACTTTGCAAATTCCACAAGAACAGTCTTAGCGAAAGGCTTCTTGAGGGGAAAGCTGTAACTCTGTGAGGTGAATTAACAGAACACAAAGCAGTTTCTCAGAAAGCTTCTTTTCAGTTTTTATCTTAGGATATTGCCGTTTTCACCATAGCCTTCTATGGGCTTCCAAATATCACTTTGAAAATTCCACAAGAACAGTCTTAGTGAAAGGCTTTTTGAGGGGAAATCTGTAACTTTGTGAGATGAATTCACAGAACACTAACAGTTTCTTAGAAAGCTTATTTCCACTTTTTAACTGAAGATATTTCCTATTTCTCCATAGCCCTCTTCTGGCTTCCCAATATCACCTTGAAAATAGCACACGAACAGTCTTAGCGAAAGGCTTCATGAGGGGAAAGCTGTATCTCTTTGAGATAAATTAACAGATCACAAAGCAGTTTCTCAGAAAGCTTCTTTCCAGATTGTAACTTAAGATATTTCCTTTTTCACTGTAGCCTTCTATCGGCTCCCAAATATCAATTTGCATATTGCACAAGAACAGTCTTAGCAAAAGGTTTCTTGACGGGAAAGCTGTAACTATGTGAGATGAATTAACAGAACACAAAGCAGTTTCTCAGAAAGCTTCTTTCCAGTTTTTAACTGAAGATATTTCCTTTTTCACCATAGCCCTCTAAGGGCTTCCAAATATCACATTGAAAATTCCTCAAGAGCAGTCTTATCGAAAGGCTTTTTGAGGGGAAAGCTGTAACTCTGTGAGAAAAATTAAGAGAACACAACACAGTTTCTCAGAAAGCTTCTTTCCCATTTTTAAGTGAAGATATTTCCTTTTTCACCGTAACCCTCTATAGGCTTCCAAATATCACTTTGCAAATTCCACAAGAACAGTCGTAACGTAAGGCTTCCTGACGGGAAAGTTGTAGCTCTGTGAGATGAATGATCAGAACACAACGCAATTTTTCAGAAAGCTTCTTTCCAGTTTTTAACTGAAGATAATTCCTTTTTCACCGTAGATCTCTATGGGCTTCTAAATATCACTTTGAAAATTCCACAAGAGCAGTCTTAGCGAAAGGCTTCTTGAGAAGAAAGCTGTAACTCTGTGAGATGAATTAACAGAACACAAAGCAGTTTCTCAGAAAATTTCTTTCCAGTTTTTAATGGAAGATATGTCCTTTTTCACCATAGCCCTCTATGGGCTTCCAAATATCATTTTGAAAATTCCACAAGAACAGTCTTAGCAAACGGATTCTGGAGGGAAATCCTGTAACTCTGTGAGATGAATTAACAGAATACAAAGCAGTTTCTCAGAAAGCGACTTTCCAGTTTTTAACTGAAGATATTTCCTTTTTCACCATAGCCCTCTATGGGCTTCCAAATATCACTTAGAAAATCCCACAAGAACAGTCTTTGCGAAAGGCTTCTTGAGGGGAAAGCTGTAACTCGGTGAGAGGTATTTACAGAACACACGGCAGTTTATCTGAAAGCTTCTTTCCAGTTTTTAACTGAAAAGAGTTCCCTTTTCACCATAGCCCTCTATGGGCTTCAAATTATCACTTTGCATATCCCACAAAGACACTCTTAGTGAAAGGCTTCTTGAGGGAATATCTGTAACTCTGTGAGATGAATTAAGAGAACACAAAGCAGTTTCTCAGAAAGCTTCTTTCCAGTTTTTAACTGAAGATATTTCCTTTTTCACCATAGCCCTCTATGGGCTTCCAAATATCACTTTGCAAATCCCACAATAACAGTCTTAGCGAAAGGCATCTTGATGGGAAAGCTGTAACCCTGTGAGATGTATTAACAGAACACACGGTAGTTTCACAGAATGCTTCTTTAGAGTTTTAACGGAAGACATTTCCTTTTTCACCTTAGCCTTCTATGGGCTTCCCAATATCACTTTGGAAATTCCACAAGAACAGTTTTAACGGAAGGCTTCTAGAGGGGAAAGCTGTTACTCTGTGAGATGAATTAAAAGAACACAAAGCAGATTCTCAAAAAGCTTCTTTCCAGTTTTAAACTGAAGATATTTCCTTTTCACCGTAGCCACCTAGGGGCTCCAAAATAACACTTTGCATATTCCAGAGGAACAGTCTTTGCGAAAGGCGACTTGAGGGGAAGCTGTAACTCAGTGAGGTGAATTAACAGATCACAAAGCAGTTTTTCAGAAATCTTCTTTCCAGTTTCTAACTGAAGGTATTTCCTTTTTCACCATAGACCTCTATGGGCTTCCAAATATCACTTTGCAAATTACACAAGAACAGCCTTACAGAAAGGCTTCTTGAGGGGAAAGCTTTAACTCTGTAAGATAAATTAACAGAACACAAAGAAGTTTCTCAGAAAGCTTCTTTCCAGTTTTTAACAGAAGATATTTCTTCTTTCACCATAGCCCTCTATAGGCTTCCAAATATCACTTTGCAAATTCCACAAGAACAGTCTTAGCGAAAGGCTTCTTGAGGGGAAAGCTGTAACTCTGTGAGGTGAATTAACAGAACACAAAGCAGTTTCTCAGAAAGCTTCTTTTCAGTTTTTATCTTAGGATATTGCCGTTTTCACCATAGCCTTCTATGGGCTTCCAAATATCACTTTGAAAATTCCACAAGAACAGTCTTAGTGAAAGGCTTTTTGAGGGGAAATCTGTAACTTTGTGAGATGAATTCACAGAACACTAACAGTTTCTTAGAAAGCTTATTTCCACTTTTTAACTGAAGATATTTCCTATTTCTCCATAGCCCTCTTCTGGCTTCCCAATATCACCTTGAAAATAGCACACGAACAGTCTTAGCGAAAGGCTTCATGAGGGGAAAGCTGTATCTCTTTGAGATAAATTAACAGATCACAAAGCAGTTTCTCAGAAAGCTTCTTTCCAGATTGTAACTTAAGATATTTCCTTTTTCACTGTAGCCTTCTATCGGCTCCCAAATATCAATTTGCATATTGCACAAGAACAGTCTTAGCAAAAGGCTTCTTGACGGGAAAGCTGTAACTATGTGAGATGAATTAACAGAACACAAAGCAGTTTCTCAGAAAGCTTCTTTCCAGTTTTTAACTGAAGATATTTCCTTTTTCACCATAGCCCTCTAAGGGCTTCCAAATATCACATTGAAAATTCCTCAAGAGCAGTCTTATCGAAAGGCTTTTTGAGGGGAAAGCTGTAACTCTGTGAGAAAAATTAAGAGAACACAACACAGTTTCTCAGAAAGCTTCTTTCCCATTTTTAAGTGAAGATATTTCCTTTTTCACCGTAACCCTCTATAGGCTTCCAAATATCACTTTGCAAATTCCACAAGAACAGTCGTAACGTAAGGCTTCTTGACGGGAAAGTTGTAGCTCTGTGAGATGAATGATCAGAACACAACGCAATTTTTCAGAAAGCTTCTTTCCAGTTTTTAACTGAAGATAATTCCTTTTTCACCGTAGATCTCTATGGGCTTCTAAATATCACTTTGAAAATTCCACAAGAACAGTCTTAGCGAAAGGCTTCTTGAGGGGAAAGCTGTAACTCTGTGAGATGAATTAACAGAACACAAAGCAGTTTCTCAGAATGCATCTTTCCAGTTTTTCACGGAAGATATTCCCTTTTTCACCATAGCCCTCTATGGGCATCCAAATATCCCATTGAAAATTCCACAAGAACAGTCTTATCGAAAGGCATCTTGAAGGGAAAGATGTAACTCTGTGAGATGAATTAGCCGAACACAATGCAGTTTCTCAGAAAGCTTCTTTCCAGTTTTTAACCGAAGAGATTTCCTTATTCAACATAGCCCTCTATGGGCTTTCAAATATCACTTTGCAAATTACACAGGAACAGTCTTAGCGAAAGGCTTCTTGAGGGGAACGCTGTAACTCTGCGAGGTGAATTAACAGATCACAAAGCAGTTTCTCAAAAGGCTTCTTTTTAGTTTTTATCTTAGGATATTTCCTTTTTACCATAGCCCTCCATGGGCTTCAAAATATCACTTTGCAAATTCCACAAGAACAGTCTTAGAGAAATGCTTCTTGAGGGGAAAGCTGTCAGTCTGTGAGATGAATTAACAGAACACAAAGCCGTTTCTCTGAAAGCTTCTTTCCAGTTTTTAAAGAAGAGACTTCCTTTTTCAACATAGACCTCTATGATCTTCCAAATATCACTTTGAAAATTCCACAAGAACAGTCTTAGCAAAAGGCTTCTTGAGGGGATAGTTGTAACTCTGTGAGATGATTTAACAGAACACAAAGCCGTTTCTCTGAAAGCTTCTTTCCAATTTTTAACAGAAGATATTTCCTTTCTCACCAAAGCCCTCTATGGGCTTCCAAATATCACTTTGCAAATTCCACAAGAACAGTCTTCGCGAAAGGCTTCTTGAGGGGAAAGCTGTAACTCTGTGAGATGAATTAACAAAACACAATGCAGTTTCTCAAAAAGCTTCTTTCCAGTTTTTATCTGAAGATATTTCCTTTTTCACCATTGCCCTCTAAGGGCTTCCAAATATCACTTTGCAAATTACACAGGAACAGTCTTAGCGTATGGATTCTTGAGGGGGAAGCTGTAATTCTGTGAGATGAATTAACATAACCAACAGGAGTTTCTCAAAAAGTTTCTATACAGTTTTTATCTTAGGATATTTCCTTTTTCACTACAGCTCTCCAAGGGCTTCCAAATATCACTTTTTAAATTCCACAAGAGCACTCTTAGCAAAAGGCTTCCACAGGGGAAAGCTGTAAATCTGTGAGATGAATTAACAGAACACAAAGATGTTTCTCAGAAAGCTTCTTTCCAGTTTTTAACTAAAGATACTTTCTTTTTCACCATAGCCCTCAATGGGCTTTCAAATATCACTTTGCAAATTCCACACCAACAGTCTTAACGAAAGTCTTCTTCAGGGGAAAGCTCTAACACTTTGAGATGAATTAATAGAACACAAAGCCGTTTCTCAGAAAGCTTCTGTCAAGTTTTTAAGGGAAGAGATTTCCTTTTAAACCATAGCCCTCCAGGGGCTTCCAAATATCACCTTGCAATTTACACAAGAACAGTCTTAGCGAAAGGATTCTTGATGGGAAAGCTGTAACTATGTGAGATGAATTAACAGAACACAAAGCAGTTTCTCAGAAAGCTTCTTCCCAGTTTTTAACTGAAGATATTTCCTTTTCCATTAGAGCCCTCTGTGGGCTTCAAAATATCACTTTGTAAATACCATAAAAAGAGTCTTAGCGAAAGGCTTCTTGAGGGGATAGCTGCAACTCTGTGAGATGAATTAACGGAACACATAGCCGTTTCTGAGAAAGCTTCTTTCCATTTTTCAACGGAAGAGATTTCCTTTTTAACCATAGACCTCTATGGGCTTGCAAATATCACTTTGCAAATTCCACAAGAACAGTCTTAACGACAGGCTTCTAGAGGGAAAATCTATAACTCTGTGAGATGAATTAACAGAACACAAAGCAGTTTCTCATAAAGTTTCCTTCCACTTTTTAACTGAAGATAATTACTTTTTCACCATAGGCCTCTATGGGCATCCAAATATCACTTCGCAAATTCCACAAGAACAGTCTTAGCGAAAGTCTTCTTCAGGGGAAAGCTGTAATTCTGTGAGAATTAACAGAACACAAAGCAGTTTCTCAAAAAGCTTCTTTCCAGTTTTTAACTGAAGATATTTCCTTTTTCACTGTAGCCCTCTTTGGGTTTCCAAATATCACCTTGCAAACTCCACATGAATAGTCTTAGCGAAAGGCTTCTTGAGGAGAAAGCTGTAACTCTGTGAGATGAATTAACAGAACACAAAGCCATTTCTCAGAAACCTTCTTTCCAGTTTTTAATGAAGAGACTCCCTTTTTCACCATAGACTTATATGGGATTCCAAATATCACTTGGAAAATTCCACAAGAACAGTCTTAGCGAAAGGCTTCTTGAGGGGAAAGCTGTAACCCTTTGAGATGAATTAACAGAACACAAAGCCATTTCTCACAGAGCTACAATCTTAGCGAAAGGCTTCTTGAGGTGAAAGCAGTGACTCTGTGAGATGAATTAGCAGAACACAAAGCAATTTCTCAGAAAGCTTCTTTCCAGTTTTTAATGGAAGATATTTCCTTTTTCAACATAGCGCACTATGGGCTTTCAAATATCACTTTGCAAACTCCACAAGAACAGACTTAGCGAAAGGATTCTTGAAGGGAAAGCTGTAACTCTGTGAGATGAATTAACAGAACACAAAGCATTTTCTCAGAAAACTTCTTTCCAGTTTTTAACGGGAGATATTTCCTTTTTCACCATAACCCTCTATGGGCTTCCAAATATCACTTTGCCAATTCCACAAGAACAGTCTTAGCGAAAGGCTTCTTGAGGGGAAAGCTGTAACTCTGTGAGGTGAATTAACAGAACACAAAGCAGTTTCTCAGAAAGCTTCTTTTCAGTTTTTATCTTAGGATATTGCCGTTTTCACCATAGCCTTCTATGGGCTTCCAAATATCACTTTGAAAATTCCACAAGAACAGTCTTAGTGAAAGGCTTTTTGAGGGGAAATCTGTAACTTTGTGAGATGAATTCACAGAACACTAACAGTTTCTTAGAAAGCTTATTTCCACTTTTTAACTGAAGATATTTCCTATTTCTCCATAGCCCTCTTCTGGCTTCCCAATATCACCTTGAAAATAGCACACGAACAGTCTTAGCGAAAGGCTTCATGAGGGGAAAGCTGTATCTCTTTGAGATAAATTAACAGATCACAAAGCAGTTTCTCAGAAAGCTTCTTTCCAGATTGTAACTTAAGATATTTCCTTTTTCACTGTAGCCTTCTATCGGCTCCCAAATATCAATTTGCATATTGCACAAGAACAGTCTTAGCAAAAGGCTTCTTGACGGGAAAGCTGTAACTATGTGAGATGAATTAACAGAACACAAAGCAGTTTCTCAGAAAGCTTCTTTCCAGTTTTTAACTGAAGATATTTCCTTTTTCACCATAGCCCTCTAAGGGCTTCCAAATATCACATTGAAAATTCCTCAAGAGCAGTCTTATCGAAAGGCTTTTTGAGGGGAAAGCTGTAACTCTGTGAGAAAAATTAAGAGAACACAACACAGTTTCTCAGAAAGCTTCTTTCCCATTTTTAAGTGAAGATATTTCCTTTTTCACCGTAACCCTCTATAGGCTTCCAAATATCACTTTGCAAATTCCACAAGAACAGTCGTAACGTAAGGCTTCCTGACGGGAAAGTTGTAGCTCTGTGAGATGAATGATCAGAACACAACGCAATTTTTCAGAAAGCTTCTTTCCAGTTTTTAACTGAAGATAATTCCTTTTTCACCGTAGATCTCTATGGGCTTCTAAATATCACTTTGAAAATTCCACAAGAGCAGTCTTAGCGAAAGGCTTCTTGAGAAGAAAGCTGTAACTCTGTGAGATGAATTAACAGAACACAAAGCAGTTTCTCAGAAAATTTCTTTCCAGTTTTTAATGGAAGATATGTCCTTTTTCACCATAGCCCTCTATGGGCTTCCAAATATCATTTTGAAAATTCCACAAGAACAGTCTTAGCAAACGGATTCTGGAGGGAAATCCTGTAACTCTGTGAGATGAATTAACAGAATACAAAGCAGTTTCTCAGAAAGCGACTTTCCAGTTTTTAACTGAAGATATTTCCTTTTTCACCATAGCCCTCTATGGGCTTCCAAATATCACTTAGAAAATCCCACAAGAACAGTCTTTGCGAAAGGCTTCTTGAGGGGAAAGCTGTAACTCGGTGAGAGGTATTTACAGAACACACGGCAGTTTATCTGAAAGCTTCTTTCCAGTTTTTAACTGAAAAGAGTTCCCTTTTCACCGTAGCCCTCTATGGGCTTCAAATTATCACTTTGCATATCCCACAAAGACACTCTTAGTGAAAGGCTTCTTGAGGGAATATCTGTAACTCTGTGAGATGAATTAAGAGAACACAAAGCAGTTTCTCAGAAAGCTTCTTTCCAGTTTTTAACTGAAGATATTTCCTTTTTCACCATAGCCCTCTATGGGCTTCCAAATATCACTTTGCAAATCCCACAATAACAGTCTTAGCGAAAGGCATCTTGATGGGAAAGCTGTAACCCTGTGAGATGTATTAACAGAACACACGGTAGTTTCACAGAATGCTTCTTTAGAGTTTTAACGGAAGACATTTCCTTTTTCACCTTAGCCTTCTATGGGCTTCCCAATATCACTTTGGAAATTCCACAAGAACAGTTTTAACGGAAGGCTTCTAGAGGGGAAAGCTGTTACTCTGTGAGATGAATTAAAAGAACACAAAGCAGATTCTCAAAAAGCTTCTTTCCAGTTTTAAACTGAAGATATTTCCTTTTCACCGTAGCCACCTAGGGGCTCCAAAATAACACTTTGCATATTCCAGAGGAACAGTCTTTGCGAAAGGCGACTTGAGGGGAAGCTGTAACTCAGTGAGGTGAATTAACAGATCACAAAGCAGTTTTTCAGAAATCTTCTTTCCAGTTTCTAACTGAAGGTATTTCCTTTTTCACCATAGACCTCTATGGGCTTCCAAATATCACTTTGCAAATTACACAAGAACAGCCTTACAGAAAGGCTTCTTGAGGGGAAAGCTTTAACTCTGTAAGATAAATTAACAGAACACAAAGAAGTTTCTCAGAAAGCTTCTTTCCAGTTTTTAACAGAAGATATTTCTTCTTTCACCATAGCCCTCTATAGGCTTCCAAATATCACTTTGCAAATTCCACAAGAACAGTCTTAGCGAAAGGCTTCTTGAGGGGAAAGCTGTAACTCTGTGAGGTGAATTAACAGAACACAAAGCAGTTTCTCAGAAAGCTTCTTTTCAGTTTTTATCTTAGGATATTGCCGTTTTCACCATAGCCTTCTATGGGCTTCCAAATATCACTTTGAAAATTCCACAAGAACAGTCTTAGTGAAAGGCTTTTTGAGGGGAAATCTGTAACTTTGTGAGATGAATTCACAGAACACTAACAGTTTCTTAGAAAGCTTATTTCCACTTTTTAACTGAAGATATTTCCTATTTCTCCATAGCCCTCTTCTGGCTTCCCAATATCACCTTGAAAATAGCACACGAACAGTCTTAGCGAAAGGCTTCATGAGGGGAAAGCTGTATCTCTTTGAGATAAATTAACAGATCACAAAGCAGTTTCTCAGAAAGCTTCTTTCCAGATTGTAACTTAAGATATTTCCTTTTTCACTGTAGCCTTCTATCGGCTCCCAAATATCAATTTGCATATTGCACAAGAACAGTCTTAGCAAAAGGCTTCTTGACGGGAAAGCTGTAACTATGTGAGATGAATTAACAGAACACAAAGCAGTTTCTCAGAAAGCTTCTTTCCAGTTTTTAACTGAAGATATTTCCTTTTTCACCATAGCCCTCTAAGGGCTTCCAAATATCACATTGAAAATTCCTCAAGAGCAGTCTTATCGAAAGGCTTTTTGAGGGGAAAGCTGTAACTCTGTGAGAAAAATTAAGAGAACACAACACAGTTTCTCAGAAAGCTTCTTTCCCATTTTTAAGTGAAGATATTTCCTTTTTCACCGTAACCCTCTATAGGCTTCCAAATATCACTTTGCAAATTCCACAAGAACAGTCGTAACGTAAGGCTTCTTGACGGGAAAGTTGTAGCTCTGTGAGATGAATGATCAGAACACAACGCAATTTTTCAGAAAGCTTCTTTCCAGTTTTTAACTGAAGATAATTCCTTTTTCACCGTAGATCTCTATGGGCTTCTAAATATCACTTTGAAAATTCCACAAGAACAGTCTTAGCGAAAGGCTTCTTGAGGGGAAAGCTGTAACTCTGTGAGATGAATTAACAGAACACAAAGCAGTTTCTCAGAATGCATCTTTCCAGTTTTTCACGGAAGATATTCCCTTTTTCACCATAGCCCTCTATGGGCATCCAAATATCCCATTGAAAATTCCACAAGAACAGTCTTATCGAAAGGCATCTTGAAGGGAAAGATGTAACTCTGTGAGATGAATTAGCCGAACACAATGAAGTTTCTCAGAAAGCTTCTTTCCAGTTTTTAACCGAAGAGATTTCCTTATTCAACATAGCCCTCTATGGGCTTTCAAATATCACTTTGCAAATTACACAGGAACAGTCTTAGCGAAAGGCTTCTTGAGGGGAACGCTGTAACTCTGCGAGGTGAATTAACAGATCACAAAGCAGTTTCTCAAAAGGCTTCTTTTTAGTTTTTATCTTAGGATATTTCCTTTTTACCATAGCCCTCCATGGGCTTCAAAATATCACTTTGCAAATTCCACAAGAACAGTCTTAGAGAAATGCTTCTTGAGGGGAAAGCTGTCAGTCTGTGAGATGAATTAACAGAACACAAAGCCGTTTCTCTGAAAGCTTCTTTCCAGTTTTTAAAGAAGAGACTTCCTTTTTCAACATAGACCTCTATGATCTTCCAAATATCACTTTGAAAATTCCACAAGAACAGTCTTAGCAAAAGGCTTCTTGAGGGGATAGTTGTAACTCTGTGAGATGATTTAACAGAACACAAAGCCGTTTCTCTGAAAGCTTCTTTCCAATTTTTAACAGAAGATATTTCCTTTCTCACCAAAGCCCTCTATGGGCTTCCAAATATCACTTTGCAAATTCCACAAGAACAGTCTTCGCGAAAGGCTTCTTGAGGGGAAAGCTGTAACTCTGTGAGATGAATTAACAAAACACAATGCAGTTTCTCAAAAAGCTTCTTTCCAGTTTTTATCTGAAGATATTTCCTTTTTCACCATTGCCCTCTAAGGGCTTCCAAATATCACTTTGCAAATTACACAGGAACAGTCTTAGCGTATGGATTCTTGAGGGGGAAGCTGTAATTCTGTGAGATGAATTAACATAACCAACAGGAGTTTCTCAAAAAGTTTCTATACAGTTTTTATCTTAGGATATTTCCTTTTTCACTACAGCTCTCCAAGGGCTTCCAAATATCACTTTTTAAATTCCACAAGAGCACTCTTAGCAAAAGGCTTCCACAGGGGAAAGCTGTAAATCTGTG
Source organism: Chlorocebus sabaeus (assembly GCF_047675955.1). NCBI lineage: Eukaryota > Metazoa > Chordata > Mammalia > Primates > Cercopithecidae > Chlorocebus > Chlorocebus sabaeus. The sequence goes on along the minus strand of NW_027326769.1, from coordinate 771,842 downwards.
AGATGAATTAACTGAACACAAAGCAGTTTCTCAGAAAGCTTCTTTCCAGTTTTTAACTAAAGATACTTTCTTTTTCACCATAGCCCTCAATGGGCTTTCAAATATCACTTTGCAAATTCCACACCAACAGTCTTAACGAAAGTCTTCTTCAGGGGAAAGCTCTAACACTTTGAGATGAATTAATAGAACACAAAGCCGTTTCTCAGAAAGCTTCTGTCAAGTTTTTAAGGGAAGAGATTTCCTTTTAAACCATAGCCCTCCAGGGGCTTCCAAATATCACCTTGCAATTTACACAAGAACAGTCTTAGCGAAAGGATTCTTGATGGGAAAGCTGTAACTATGTGAGATGAATTAACAGAACACAAAGCAGTTTCTCAGAAAGCTTCTTCCCAGTTTTTAACTGAAGATATTTCCTTTTCCATTAGAGCCCTCTGTGGGCTTCAAAATATCACTTTGTAAATACCATAAAAAGAGTCTTAGCGAAAGGCTTCTTGAGGGGATAGCTGCAACTCTGTGAGATGAATTAACGGAACACATAGCCGTTTCTGAGAAAGCTTCTTTCCATTTTTCAACGGAAGAGATTTCCTTTTTAACCATAGACCTCTATGGGCTTGCAAATATCACTTTGCAAATTCCACAAGAACAGTCTTAACGACAGGCTTCTAGAGGGAAAATCTATAACTCTGTGAGATGAATTAACAGAACACAAAGCAGTTTCTCATAAAGTTTCCTTCCACTTTTTAACTGAAGATAATTACTTTTTCACCATAGGCCTCTATGGGCATCCAAATATCACTTCGCAAATTCCACAAGAACAGTCTTAGCGAAAGTCTTCTTCAGGGGAAAGCTGTAATTCTGTGAGAATTAACAGAACACAAAGCAGTTTCTCAAAAAGCTTCTTTCCAGTTTTTAACTGAAGATATTTCCTTTTTCACTGTAGCCCTCTTTGGGTTTCCAAATATCACCTTGCAAACTCCACATGAATAGTCTTAGCGAAAGGCTTCTTGAGGAGAAAGCTGTAACTCTGTGAGATGAATTAACAGAACACAAAGCCATTTCTCAGAAACCTTCTTTCCAGTTTTTAATGAAGAGACTCCCTTTTTCACCATAGACTTATATGGGATTCCAAATATCACTTGGAAAATTCCACAAGAACAGTCTTAGCGAAAGGCTTCTTGAGGGGAAAGCTGTAACCCTTTGAGATGAATTAACAGAACACAAAGCCATTTCTCACAGAGCTACAATCTTAGCGAAAGGCTTCTTGAGGTGAAAGCAGTGACTCTGTGAGATGAATTAGCAGAACACAAAGCAATTTCTCAGAAAGCTTCTTTCCAGTTTTTAATGGAAGATATTTCCTTTTTCAACATAGCGCACTATGGGCTTTCAAATATCACTTTGCAAACTCCACAAGAACAGACTTAGCGAAAGGATTCTTGAAGGGAAAGCTGTAACTCTGTGAGATGAATTAACAGAACACAAAGCATTTTCTCAGAAAACTTCTTTCCAGTTTTTAACGGGAGATATTTCCTTTTTCACCATAACCCTCTATGGGCTTCCAAATATCACTTTGCCAATTCCACAAGAACAGTCTTAGCGAAAGGCTTCTTGAGGGGAAAGCTGTAACTCTGTGAGGTGAATTAACAGAACACAAAGCAGTTTCTCAGAAAGCTTCTTTTCAGTTTTTATCTTAGGATATTGCCGTTTTCACCATAGCCTTCTATGGGCTTCCAAATATCACTTTGAAAATTCCACAAGAACAGTCTTAGTGAAAGGCTTTTTGAGGGGAAATCTGTAACTTTGTGAGATGAATTCACAGAACACTAACAGTTTCTTAGAAAGCTTATTTCCACTTTTTAACTGAAGATATTTCCTATTTCTCCATAGCCCTCTTCTGGCTTCCCAATATCACCTTGAAAATAGCACACGAACAGTCTTAGCGAAAGGCTTCATGAGGGGAAAGCTGTATCTCTTTGAGATAAATTAACAGATCACAAAGCAGTTTCTCAGAAAGCTTCTTTCCAGATTGTAACTTAAGATATTTCCTTTTTCACTGTAGCCTTCTATCGGCTCCCAAATATCAATTTGCATATTGCACAAGAACAGTCTTAGCAAAAGGCTTCTTGACGGGAAAGCTGTAACTATGTGAGATGAATTAACAGAACACAAAGCAGTTTCTCAGAAAGCTTCTTTCCAGTTTTTAACTGAAGATATTTCCTTTTTCACCATAGCCCTCTAAGGGCTTCCAAATATCACATTGAAAATTCCTCAAGAGCAGTCTTATCGAAAGGCTTTTTGAGGGGAAAGCTGTAACTCTGTGAGAAAAATTAAGAGAACACAACACAGTTTCTCAGAAAGCTTCTTTCCCATTTTTAAGTGAAGATATTTCCTTTTTCACCGTAACCCTCTATAGGCTTCCAAATATCACTTTGCAAATTCCACAAGAACAGTCGTAACGTAAGGCTTCTTGACGGGAAAGTTGTAGCTCTGTGAGATGAATGATCAGAACACAACGCAATTTTTCAGAAAGCTTCTTTCCAGTTTTTAACTGAAGATAATTCCTTTTTCACCGTAGATCTCTATGGGCTTCTAAATATCACTTTGAAAATTCCACAAGAACAGTCTTAGCGAAAGGCTTCTTGAGGGGAAAGCTGTAACTCTGTGAGATGAATTAACAGAACACAAAGCAGTTTCTCAGAATGCATCTTTCCAGTTTTTCACGGAAGATATTCCCTTTTTCACCATAGCCCTCTATGGGCATCCAAATATCCCATTGAAAATTCCACAAGAACAGTCTTATCGAAAGGCATCTTGAAGGGAAAGATGTAACTCTGTGAGATGAATTAGCCGAACACAATGAAGTTTCTCAGAAAGCTTCTTTCCAGTTTTTAACCGAAGAGATTTCCTTATTCAACATAGCCCTCTATGGGCTTTCAAATATCACTTTGCAAATTACACAGGAACAGTCTTAGCGAAAGGCTTCTTGAGGGGAACGCTGTAACTCTGCGAGGTGAATTAACAGATCACAAAGCAGTTTCTCAAAAGGCTTCTTTTTAGTTTTTATCTTACGATATTTCCTTTTTACCATAGCCCTCCATGGGCTTCAAAATATCACTTTGCAAATTCCACAAGAACAGTCTTAGAGAAATGCTTCTTGAGGGGAAAGCTGTCAGTCTGTGAGATGAATTAACAGAACACAAAGCCGTTTCTCTGAAAGCTTCTTTCCAGTTTTTAAAGAAGAGACTTCCTTTTTCAACATAGACCTCTATGATCTTCCAAATATCACTTTGAAAATTCCACAAGAACAGTCTTAGCAAAAGGCTTCTTGAGGGGATAGTTGTAACTCTGTGAGATGATTTAACAGAACACAAAGCCGTTTCTCTGAAAGCTTCTTTCCAATTTTTAACAGAAGATATTTCCTTTCTCACCAAAGCCCTCTATGGGCTTCCAAATATCACTTTGCAAATTCCACAAGAACAGTCTTCGCGAAAGGCTTCTTGAGGGGAAAGCTGTAACTCTGTGAGATGAATTAACAAAACACAATGCAGTTTCTCAAAAAGCTTCTTTCCAGTTTTTATCTGAAGATATTTCCTTTTTCACCATTGCCCTCTAAGGGCTTCCAAATATCACTTTGCAAATTACACAGGAACAGTCTTAGCGTATGGATTCTTGAGGGGGAAGCTGTAATTCTGTGAGATGAATTAACATAACCAACAGGAGTTTCTCAAAAAGTTTCTATACAGTTTTTATCTTAGGATATTTCCTTTTTCACTACAGCTCTCCAAGGGCTTCCAAATATCACTTTTTAAATTCCACAAGAGCACTCTTAGCAAAAGGCTTCCACAGGGGAAAGCTGTAAATCTGTGAGATGAATTAACTGAACACAAAGCAGTTTCTCAGAAAGCTTCTTTCCAGTTTTTAACTAAAGATACTTTCTTTTTCACCATAGCCCTCAATGGGCTTTCAAATATCACTTTGCAAATTCCACACCAACAGTCTTAACGAAAGTCTTCTTCAGGGGAAAGCTCTAACACTTTGAGATGAATTAATAGAACACAAAGCCGTTTCTCAGAAAGCTTCTGTCAAGTTTTTAAGGGAAGAGATTTCCTTTTAAACCATAGCCCTCCAGGGGCTTCCAAATATCACCTTGCAATTTACACAAGAACAGTCTTAGCGAAAGGATTCTTGATGGGAAAGCTGTAACTATGTGAGATGAATTAACAGAACACAAAGCAGTTTCTCAGAAAGCTTCTTCCCAGTTTTTAACTGAAGATATTTCCTTTTCCATTAGAGCCCTCTGTGGGCTTCAAAATATCACTTTGTAAATACCATAAAAAGAGTCTTAGCGAAAGGCTTCTTGAGGGGATAGCTGCAACTCTGTGAGATGAATTAACGGAACACATAGCCGTTTCTGAGAAAGCTTCTTTCCATTTTTCAACGGAAGAGATTTCCTTTTTAACCATAGACCTCTATGGGCTTGCAAATATCACTTTGCAAATTCCACAAGAACAGTCTTAACGACAGGCTTCTAGAGGGAAAATCTATAACTCTGTGAGATGAATTAACAGAACACAAAGCAGTTTCTCATAAAGTTTCCTTCCACTTTTTAACTGAAGATAATTACTTTTTCACCATAGGCCTCTATGGGCATCCAAATATCACTTCGCAAATTCCACAAGAACAGTCTTAGCGAAAGTCTTCTTCAGGGGAAAGCTGTAATTCTGTGAGAATTAACAGAACACAAAGCAGTTTCTCAAAAAGCTTCTTTCCAGTTTTTAACTGAAGATATTTCCTTTTTCACTGTAGCCCTCTTTGGGTTTCCAAATATCACCTTGCAAACTCCACATGAATAGTCTTAGCGAAAGGCTTCTTGAGGAGAAAGCTGTAACTCTGTGAGATGAATTAACAGAACACAAAGCCATTTCTCAGAAACCTTCTTTCCAGTTTTTAATGAAGAGACTCCCTTTTTCACCATAGACTTATATGGGATTCCAAATATCACTTGGAAAATTCCACAAGAACAGTCTTAGCGAAAGGCTTCTTGAGGGGAAAGCTGTAACCCTTTGAGATGAATTAACAGAACACAAAGCCATTTCTCACAGAGCTACAATCTTAGCGAAAGGCTTCTTGAGGTGAAAGCAGTGACTCTGTGAGATGAATTAGCAGAACACAAAGCAATTTCTCAGAAAGCTTCTTTCCAGTTTTTAATGGAAGATATTTCCTTTTTCAACATAGCGCACTATGGGCTTTCAAATATCACTTTGCAAACTCCACAAGAACAGACTTAGCGAAAGGATTCTTGAAGGGAAAGCTGTAACTCTGTGAGATGAATTAACAGAACACAAAGCATTTTCTCAGAAAACTTCTTTCCAGTTTTTAACGGGAGATATTTCCTTTTTCACCATAACCCTCTATGGGCTTCCAAATATCACTTTGCCAATTCCACAAGAACAGTCTTAGCGAAAGGCTTCTTGAGGGGAAAGCTGTAACTCTGTGAGGTGAATTAACAGAACACAAAGCAGTTTCTCAGAAAGCTTCTTTTCAGTTTTTATCTTAGGATATTGCCGTTTTCACCATAGCCTTCTATGGGCTTCCAAATATCACTTTGAAAATTCCACAAGAACAGTCTTAGTGAAAGGCTTTTTGAGGGGAAATCTGTAACTTTGTGAGATGAATTCACAGAACACTAACAGTTTCTTAGAAAGCTTATTTCCACTTTTTAACTGAAGATATTTCCTATTTCTCCATAGCCCTCTTCTGGCTTCCCAATATCACCTTGAAAATAGCACACGAACAGTCTTAGCGAAAGGCTTCATGAGGGGAAAGCTGTATCTCTTTGAGATAAATTAACAGATCACAAAGCAGTTTCTCAGAAAGCTTCTTTCCAGATTGTAACTTAAGATATTTCCTTTTTCACTGTAGCCTTCTATCGGCTCCCAAATATCAATTTGCATATTGCACAAGAACAGTCTTAGCAAAAGGCTTCTTGACGGGAAAGCTGTAACTATGTGAGATGAATTAACAGAACACAAAGCAGTTTCTCAGAAAGCTTCTTTCCAGTTTTTAACTGAAGATATTTCCTTTTTCACCATAGCCCTCTAAGGGCTTCCAAATATCACATTGAAAATTCCTCAAGAGCAGTCTTATCGAAAGGCTTTTTGAGGGGAAAGCTGTAACTCTGTGAGAAAAATTAAGAGAACACAACACAGTTTCTCAGAAAGCTTCTTTCCCATTTTTAAGTGAAGATATTTCCTTTTTCACCGTAACCCTCTATAGGCTTCCAAATATCACTTTGCAAATTCCACAAGAACAGTCGTAACGTAAGGCTTCTTGACGGGAAAGTTGTAGCTCTGTGAGATGAATGATCAGAACACAACGCAATTTTTCAGAAAGCTTCTTTCCAGTTTTTAACTGAAGATAATTCCTTTTTCACCGTAGATCTCTATGGGCTTCTAAATATCACTTTGAAAATTCCACAAGAACAGTCTTAGCGAAAGGCTTCTTGAGGGGAAAGCTGTAACTCTGTGAGATGAATTAACAGAACACAAAGCAGTTTCTCAGAATGCATCTTTCCAGTTTTTCACGGAAGATATTCCCTTTTTCACCATAGCCCTCTATGGGCATCCAAATATCCCATTGAAAATTCCACAAGAACAGTCTTATCGAAAGGCATCTTGAAGGGAAAGATGTAACTCTGTGAGATGAATTAGCCGAACACAATGAAGTTTCTCAGAAAGCTTCTTTCCAGTTTTTAACCGAAGAGATTTCCTTATTCAACATAGCCCTCTATGGGCTTTCAAATATCACTTTGCAAATTACACAGGAACAGTCTTAGCGAAAGGCTTCTTGAGGGGAACGCTGTAACTCTGCGAGGTGAATTAACAGATCACAAAGCAGTTTCTCAAAAGGCTTCTTTTTAGTTTTTATCTTAGGATATTTCCTTTTTACCATAGCCCTCCATGGGCTTCAAAATATCACTTTGCAAATTCCACAAGAACAGTCTTAGAGAAATGCTTCTTGAGGGGAAAGCTGTCAGTCTGTGAGATGAATTAACAGAACACAAAGCCGTTTCTCTGAAAGCTTCTTTCCAGTTTTTAAAGAAGAGACTTCCTTTTTCAACATAGACCTCTATGATCTTCCAAATATCACTTTGAAAATTCCACAAGAACAGTCTTAGCAAAAGGCTTCTTGAGGGGATAGTTGTAACTCTGTGAGATGATTTAACAGAACACAAAGCCGTTTCTCTGAAAGCTTCTTTCCAATTTTTAACAGAAGATATTTCCTTTCTCACCAAAGCCCTCTATGGGCTTCCAAATATCACTTTGCAAATTCCACAAGAACAGTCTTCGCGAAAGGCTTCTTGAGGGGAAAGCTGTAACTCTGTGAGATGAATTAACAAAACACAATGCAGTTTCTCAAAAAGCTTCTTTCCAGTTTTTATCTGAAGATATTTCCTTTTTCACCATTGCCCTCTAAGGGCTTCCAAATATCACTTTGCAAATTACACAGGAACAGTCTTAGCGTATGGATTCTTGAGGGGGAAGCTGTAATTCTGTGAGATGAATTAACATAACCAACAGGAGTTTCTCAAAAAGTTTCTATACAGTTTTTATCTTAGGATATTTCCTTTTTCACTACAGCTCTCCAAGGGCTTCCAAATATCACTTTTTAAATTCCACAAGAGCACTCTTAGCAAAAGGCTTCCACAGGGGAAAGCTGTAAATCTGTGAGATGAATTAACTGAACACAAAGCAGTTTCTCAGAAAGCTTCTTTCCAGTTTTTAACTAAAGATACTTTCTTTTTCACCATAGCCCTCAATGGGCTTTCAAATATCACTTTGCAAATTCCACACCAACAGTCTTAACGAAAGTCTTCTTCAGGGGAAAGCTCTAACACTTTGAGATGAATTAATAGAACACAAAGCCGTTTCTCAGAAAGCTTCTGTCAAGTTTTTAAGGGAAGAGATTTCCTTTTAAACCATAGCCCTCCAGGGGCTTCCAAATATCACCTTGCAATTTACACAAGAACAGTCTTAGCGAAAGGATTCTTGATGGGAAAGCTGTAACTATGTGAGATGAATTAACAGAACACAAAGCAGTTTCTCAGAAAGCTTCTTCCCAGTTTTTAACTGAAGATATTTCCTTTTCCATTAGAGCCCTCTGTGGGCTTCAAAATATCACTTTGTAAATACCATAAAAAGAGTCTTAGCGAAAGGCTTCTTGAGGGGATAGCTGCAACTCTGTGAGATGAATTAACGGAACACGTAGCCGTTTCTGAGAAAGCTTCTTTCCATTTTTCAACGGAAGAGATTTCCTTTTTAACCATAGACCTCTATGGGCTTGCAAATATCACTTTGCAAATTCCACAAGAACAGTCTTAACGACAGGCTTCTAGAGGGAAAATCTATAACTCTGTGAGATGAATTAACAGAACACAAAGCAGTTTCTCATAAAGTTTCCTTCCACTTTTTAACTGAAGATAATTACTTTTTCACCATAGGCCTCTATGGGCATCCAAATATCACTTCGCAAATTCCACAAGAACAGTCTTAGCGAAAGTCTTCTTCAGGGGAAAGCTGTAATTCTGTGAGAATTAACAGAACACAAAGCAGTTTCTCAAAAAGCTTCTTTCCAGTTTTTAACTGAAGATATTTCCTTTTTCACTGTAGCCCTCTTTGGGTTTCCAAATATCACCTTGCAAACTCCACATGAATAGTCTTAGCGAAAGGCTTCTTGAGGAGAAAGCTGTAACTCTGTGAGATGAATTAACAGAACACAAAGCCATTTCTCAGAAACCTTCTTTCCAGTTTTTAATGAAGAGACTCCCTTTTTCACCATAGACTTATATGGGATTCCAAATATCACTTGGAAAATTCCACAAGAACAGTCTTAGCGAAAGGCTTCTTGAGGGGAAAGCTGTAACCCTTTGAGATGAATTAACAGAACACAAAGCCATTTCTCACAGAGCTACAATCTTAGCGAAAGGCTTCTTGAGGTGAAAGCAGTGACTCTGTGAGATGAATTAGCAGAACACAAAGCAATTTCTCAGAAAGCTTCTTTCCAGTTTTTAATGGAAGATATTTCCTTTTTCAACATAGCGCACTATGGGCTTTCAAATATCACTTTGCAAACTCCACAAGAACAGACTTAGCGAAAGGATTCTTGAAGGGAAAGCTGTAACTCTGTGAGATGAATTAACAGAACACAAAGCATTTTCTCAGAAAACTTCTTTCCAGTTTTTAACGGGAGATATTTCCTTTTTCACCATAACCCTCTATGGGCTTCCAAATATCACTTTGCCAATTCCACAAGAACAGTCTTAGCGAAAGGCTTCTTGAGGGGAAAGCTGTAACTCTGTGAGGTGAATTAACAGAACACAAAGCAGTTTCTCAGAAAGCTTCTTTTCAGTTTTTATCTTAGGATATTGCCGTTTTCACCATAGCCTTCTATGGGCTTCCAAATATCACTTTGAAAATTCCACAAGAACAGTCTTAGTGAAAGGCTTTTTGAGGGGAAATCTGTAACTTTGTGAGATGAATTCACAGAACACTAACAGTTTCTTAGAAAGCTTATTTCCACTTTTTAACTGAAGATATTTCCTATTTCTCCATAGCCCTCTTCTGGCTTCCCAATATCACCTTGAAAATAGCACACGAACAGTCTTAGCGAAAGGCTTCATGAGGGGAAAGCTGTATCTCTTTGAGATAAATTAACAGATCACAAAGCAGTTTCTCAGAAAGCTTCTTTCCAGATTGTAACTTAAGATATTTCCTTTTTCACTGTAGCCTTCTATCGGCTCCCAAATATCAATTTGCATATTGCACAAGAACAGTCTTAGCAAAAGGCTTCTTGACGGGAAAGCTGTAACTATGTGAGATGAATTAACAGAACACAAAGCAGTTTCTCAGAAAGCTTCTTTCCAGTTTTTAACTGAAGATATTTCCTTTTTCACCATAGCCCTCTAAGGGCTTCCAAATATCACATTGAAAATTCCTCAAGAGCAGTCTTATCGAAAGGCTTTTTGAGGGGAAAGCTGTAACTCTGTGAGAAAAATTAAGAGAACACAACACAGTTTCTCAGAAAGCTTCTTTCCCATTTTTAAGTGAAGATATTTCCTTTTTCACCGTAACCCTCTATAGGCTTCCAAATATCACTTTGCAAATTCCACAAGAACAGTCGTAACGTAAGGCTTCTTGACGGGAAAGTTGTAGCTCTGTGAGATGAATGATCAGAACACAACGCAATTTTTCAGAAAGCTTCTTTCCAGTTTTTAACTGAAGATAATTCCTTTTTCACCGTAGATCTCTATGGGCTTCTAAATATCACTTTGAAAATTCCACAAGAACAGTCTTAGCGAAAGGCTTCTTGAGGGGAAAGCTGTAACTCTGTGAGATGAATTAACAGAACACAAAGCAGTTTCTCAGAATGCATCTTTCCAGTTTTTCACGGAAGATATTCCCTTTTTCACCATAGCCCTCTATGGGCATCCAAATATCCCATTGAAAATTCCACAAGAACAGTCTTATCGAAAGGCATCTTGAAGGGAAAGATGTAACTCTGTGAGATGAATTAGCCGAACACAATGAAGTTTCTCAGAAAGCTTCTTTCCAGTTTTTAACCGAAGAGATTTCCTTATTCAACATAGCCCTCTATGGGCTTTCAAATATCACTTTGCAAATTACACAGGAACAGTCTTAGCGAAAGGCTTCTTGAGGGGAACGCTGTAACTCTGCGAGGTGAATTAACAGATCACAAAGCAGTTTCTCAAAAGGCTTCTTTTTAGTTTTTATCTTAGGATATTTCCTTTTTACCATAGCCCTCCATGGGCTTCAAAATATCACTTTGCAAATTCCACAAGAACAGTCTTAGAGAAATGCTTCTTGAGGGGAAAGCTGTCAGTCTGTGAGATGAATTAACAGAACACAAAGCCGTTTCTCTGAAAGCTTCTTTCCAGTTTTTAAAGAAGAGACTTCCTTTTTCAACATAGACCTCTATGATCTTCCAAATATCACTTTGAAAATTCCACAAGAACAGTCTTAGCAAAAGGCTTCTTGAGGGGATAGTTGTAACTCTGTGAGATGATTTAACAGAACACAAAGCCGTTTCTCTGAAAGCTTCTTTCCAATTTTTAACAGAAGATATTTCCTTTCTCACCAAAGCCCTCTATGGGCTTCCAAATATCACTTTGCAAATTCCACAAGAACAGTCTTCGCGAAAGGCTTCTTGAGGGGAAAGCTGTAACTCTGTGAGATGAATTAACAAAACACAATGCAGTTTCTCAAAAAGCTTCTTTCCAGTTTTTATCTGAAGATATTTCCTTTTTCACCATTGCCCTCTAAGGGCTTCCAAATATCACTTTGCAAATTACACAGGAACAGTCTTAGCGTATGGATTCTTGAGGGGGAAGCTGTAATTCTGTGAGATGAATTAACATAACCAACAGGAGTTTCTCAAAAAGTTTCTATACAGTTTTTATCTTAGGATATTTCCTTTTTCACTACAGCTCTCCAAGGGCTTCCAAATATCACTTTTTAAATTCCACAAGAGCACTCTTAGCAAAAGGCTTCCACAGGGGAAAGCTGTAAATCTGTGAGATGAATTAACTGAACACAAAGCAGTTTCTCAGAAAGCTTCTTTCCAGTTTTTAACTAAAGATACTTTCTTTTTCACCATAGCCCTCAATGGGCTTTCAAATATCACTTTGCAAATTCCACACCAACAGTCTTAACGAAAGTCTTCTTCAGGGGAAAGCTCTAACACTTTGAGATGAATTAATAGAACACAAAGCCGTTTCTCAGAAAGCTTCTGTCAAGTTTTTAAGGGAAGAGATTTCCTTTTAAACCATAGCCCTCCAGGGGCTTCCAAATATCACCTTGCAATTTACACAAGAACAGTCTTAGCGAAAGGATTCTTGATGGGAAAGCTGTAACTATGTGAGATGAATTAACAGAACACAAAGCAGTTTCTCAGAAAGCTTCTTCCCAGTTTTTAACTGAAGATATTTCCTTTTCCATTAGAGCCCTCTGTGGGCTTCAAAATATCACTTTGTAAATACCATAAAAAGAGTCTTAGCGAAAGGCTTCTTGAGGGGATAGCTGCAACTCTGTGAGATGAATTAACGGAACACATAGCCGTTTCTGAGAAAGCTTCTTTCCATTTTTCAACGGAAGAGATTTCCTTTTTAACCATAGACCTCTATGGGCTTGCAAATATCACTTTGCAAATTCCACAAGAACAGTCTTAACGACAGGCTTCTAGAGGGAAAATCTATAACTCTGTGAGATGAATTAACAGAACACAAAGCAGTTTCTCATAAAGTTTCCTTCCACTTTTTAACTGAAGATAATTACTTTTTCACCATAGGCCTCTATGGGCATCCAAATATCACTTCGCAAATTCCACAAGAACAGTCTTAGCGAAAGTCTTCTTCAGGGGAAAGCTGTAATTCTGTGAGAATTAACAGAACACAAAGCAGTTTCTCAAAAAGCTTCTTTCCAGTTTTTAACTGAAGATATTTCCTTTTTCACTGTAGCCCTCTTTGGGTTTCCAAATATCACCTTGCAAACTCCACATGAATAGTCTTAGCGAAAGGCTTCTTGAGGAGAAAGCTGTAACTCTGTGAGATGAATTAACAGAACACAAAGCCATTTCTCAGAAACCTTCTTTCCAGTTTTTAATGAAGAGACTCCCTTTTTCACCATAGACTTATATGGGATTCCAAATATCACTTGGAAAATTCCACAAGAACAGTCTTAGCGAAAGGCTTCTTGAGGGGAAAGCTGTAACCCTTTGAGATGAATTAACAGAACACAAAGCCATTTCTCACAGAGCTACAATCTTAGCGAAAGGCTTCTTGAGGTGAAAGCAGTGACTCTGTGAGATGAATTAGCAGAACACAAAGCAATTTCTCAGAAAGCTTCTTTCCAGTTTTTAATGGAAGATATTTCCTTTTTCAACATAGCGCACTATGGGCTTTCAAATATCACTTTGCAAACTCCACAAGAACAGACTTAGCGAAAGGATTCTTGAAGGGAAAGCTGTAACTCTGTGAGATGAATTAACAGAACACAAAGCATTTTCTCAGAAAACTTCTTTCCAGTTTTTAACGGGAGATATTTCCTTTTTCACCATAACCCTCTATGGGCTTCCAAATATCACTTTGCCAATTCCACAAGAACAGTCTTAGCGAAAGGCTTCTTGAGGGGAAAGCTGTAACTCTGTGAGGTGAATTAACAGAACACAAAGCAGTTTCTCAGAAAGCTTCTTTTCAGTTTTTATCTTAGGATATTGCCGTTTTCACCATAGCCTTCTATGGGCTTCCAAATATCACTTTGAAAATTCCACAAGAACAGTCTTAGTGAAAGGCTTTTTGAGGGGAAATCTGTAACTTTGTGAGATGAATTCACAGAACACTAACAGTTTCTTAGAAAGCTTATTTCCACTTTTTAACTGAAGATATTTCCTATTTCTCCATAGCCCTCTTCTGGCTTCCCAATATCACCTTGAAAATAGCACACGAACAGTCTTAGCGAAAGGCTTCATGAGGGGAAAGCTGTATCTCTTTGAGATAAATTAACAGATCACAAAGCAGTTTCTCAGAAAGCTTCTTTCCAGATTGTAACTTAAGATATTTCCTTTTTCACTGTAGCCTTCTATCGGCTCCCAAATATCAATTTGCATATTGCACAAGAACAGTCTTAGCAAAAGGCTTCTTGACGGGAAAGCTGTAACTATGTGAGATGAATTAACAGAACACAAAGCAGTTTCTCAGAAAGCTTCTTTCCAGTTTTTAACTGAAGATATTTCCTTTTTCACCATAGCCCTCTAAGGGCTTCCAAATATCACATTGAAAATTCCTCAAGAGCAGTCTTATCGAAAGGCTTTTTGAGGGGAAAGCTGTAACTCTGTGAGAAAAATTAAGAGAACACAACACAGTTTCTCAGAAAGCTTCTTTCCCATTTTTAAGTGAAGATATTTCCTTTTTCACCGTAACCCTCTATAGGCTTCCAAATATCACTTTGCAAATTCCACAAGAACAGTCGTAACGTAAGGCTTCCTGACGGGAAAGTTGTAGCTCTGTGAGATGAATGATCAGAACACAACGCAATTTTTCAGAAAGCTTCTTTCCAGTTTTTAACTGAAGATAATTCCTTTTTCACCGTAGATCTCTATGGGCTTCTAAATATCACTTTGAAAATTCCACAAGAGCAGTCTTAGCGAAAGGCTTCTTGAGAAGAAAGCTGTAACTCTGTGAGATGAATTAACAGAACACAAAGCAGTTTCTCAGAAAATTTCTTTCCAGTTTTTAATGGAAGATATGTCCTTTTTCACCATAGCCCTCTATGGGCTTCCAAATATCATTTTGAAAATTCCACAAGAACAGTCTTAGCAAACGGATTCTGGAGGGAAATCCTGTAACTCTGTGAGATGAATTAACAGAATACAAAGCAGTTTCTCAGAAAGCGACTTTCCAGTTTTTAACTGAAGATATTTCCTTTTTCACCATAGCCCTCTATGGGCTTCCAAATATCACTTAGAAAATCCCACAAGAACAGTCTTTGCGAAAGGCTTCTTGAGGGGAAAGCTGTAACTCGGTGAGAGGTATTTACAGAACACACGGCAGTTTATCTGAAAGCTTCTTTCCAGTTTTTAACTGAAAAGAGTTCCCTTTTCACCATAGCCCTCTATGGGCTTCAAATTATCACTTTGCATATCCCACAAAGACACTCTTAGTGAAAGGCTTCTTGAGGGAATATCTGTAACTCTGTGAGATGAATTAAGAGAACACAAAGCAGTTTCTCAGAAAGCTTCTTTCCAGTTTTTAACTGAAGATATTTCCTTTTTCACCATAGCCCTCTATGGGCTTCCAAATATCACTTTGCAAATCCCACAATAACAGTCTTAGCGAAAGGCATCTTGATGGGAAAGCTGTAACCCTGTGAGATGTATTAACAGAACACACGGTAGTTTCACAGAATGCTTCTTTAGAGTTTTAACGGAAGACATTTCCTTTTTCACCTTAGCCTTCTATGGGCTTCCCAATATCACTTTGGAAATTCCACAAGAACAGTTTTAACGGAAGGCTTCTAGAGGGGAAAGCTGTTACTCTGTGAGATGAATTAAAAGAACACAAAGCAGATTCTCAAAAAGCTTCTTTCCAGTTTTAAACTGAAGATATTTCCTTTTCACCGTAGCCACCTAGGGGCTCCAAAATAACACTTTGCATATTCCAGAGGAACAGTCTTTGCGAAAGGCGACTTGAGGGGAAGCTGTAACTCAGTGAGGTGAATTAACAGATCACAAAGCAGTTTTTCAGAAATCTTCTTTCCAGTTTCTAACTGAAGGTATTTCCTTTTTCACCATAGACCTCTATGGGCTTCCAAATATCACTTTGCAAATTACACAAGAACAGCCTTACAGAAAGGCTTCTTGAGGGGAAAGCTTTAACTCTGTAAGATAAATTAACAGAACACAAAGAAGTTTCTCAGAAAGCTTCTTTCCAGTTTTTAACAGAAGATATTTCTTCTTTCACCATAGCCCTCTATAGGCTTCCAAATATCACTTTGCAAATTCCACAAGAACAGTCTTAGCGAAAGGCTTCTTGAGGGGAAAGCTGTAACTCTGTGAGGTGAATTAACAGAACACAAAGCAGTTTCTCAGAAAGCTTCTTTTCAGTTTTTATCTTAGGATATTGCCGTTTTCACCATAGCCTTCTATGGGCTTCCAAATATCACTTTGAAAATTCCACAAGAACAGTCTTAGTGAAAGGCTTTTTGAGGGGAAATCTGTAACTTTGTGAGATGAATTCACAGAACACTAACAGTTTCTTAGAAAGCTTATTTCCACTTTTTAACTGAAGATATTTCCTATTTCTCCATAGCCCTCTTCTGGCTTCCCAATATCACCTTGAAAATAGCACACGAACAGTCTTAGCGAAAGGCTTCATGAGGGGAAAGCTGTATCTCTTTGAGATAAATTAACAGATCACAAAGCAGTTTCTCAGAAAGCTTCTTTCCAGATTGTAACTTAAGATATTTCCTTTTTCACTGTAGCCTTCTATCGGCTCCCAAATATCAATTTGCATATTGCACAAGAACAGTCTTAGCAAAAGGCTTCTTGACGGGAAAGCTGTAACTATGTGAGATGAATTAACAGAACACAAAGCAGTTTCTCAGAAAGCTTCTTTCCAGTTTTTAACTGAAGATATTTCCTTTTTCACCATAGCCCTCTAAGGGCTTCCAAATATCACATTGAAAATTCCTCAAGAGCAGTCTTATCGAAAGGCTTTTTGAGGGGAAAGCTGTAACTCTGTGAGAAAAATTAAGAGAACACAACACAGTTTCTCAGAAAGCTTCTTTCCCATTTTTAAGTGAAGATATTTCCTTTTTCACCGTAACCCTCTATAGGCTTCCAAATATCACTTTGCAAATTCCACAAGAACAGTCGTAACGTAAGGCTTCTTGACGGGAAAGTTGTAGCTCTGTGAGATGAATGATCAGAACACAACGCAATTTTTCAGAAAGCTTCTTTCCAGTTTTTAACTGAAGATAATTCCTTTTTCACCGTAGATCTCTATGGGCTTCTAAATATCACTTTGAAAATTCCACAAGAACAGTCTTAGCGAAAGGCTTCTTGAGGGGAAAGCTGTAACTCTGTGAGATGAATTAACAGAACACAAAGCAGTTTCTCAGAATGCATCTTTCCAGTTTTTCACGGAAGATATTCCCTTTTTCACCATAGCCCTCTATGGGCATCCAAATATCCCATTGAAAATTCCACAAGAACAGTCTTATCGAAAGGCATCTTGAAGGGAAAGATGTAACTCTGTGAGATGAATTAGCCGAACACAATGAAGTTTCTCAGAAAGCTTCTTTCCAGTTTTTAACCGAAGAGATTTCCTTATTCAACATAGCCCTCTATGGGCTTTCAAATATCACTTTGCAAATTACACAGGAACAGTCTTAGCGAAAGGCTTCTTGAGGGGAACGCTGTAACTCTGCGAGGTGAATTAACAGATCACAAAGCAGTTTCTCAAAAGGCTTCTTTTTAGTTTTTATCTTAGGATATTTCCTTTTTACCATAGCCCTCCATGGGCTTCAAAATATCACTTTGCAAATTCCACAAGAACAGTCTTAGAGAAATGCTTCTTGAGGGGAAAGCTGTCAGTCTGTGAGATGAATTAACAGAACACAAAGCCGTTTCTCTGAAAGCTTCTTTCCAGTTTTTAAAGAAGAGACTTCCTTTTTCAACATAGACCTCTATGATCTTCCAAATATCACTTTGAAAATTCCACAAGAACAGTCTTAGCAAAAGGCTTCTTGAGGGGATAGTTGTAACTCTGTGAGATGATTTAACAGAACACAAAGCCGTTTCTCTGAAAGCTTCTTTCCAATTTTTAACAGAAGATATTTCCTTTCTCACCAAAGCCCTCTATGGGCTTCCAAATATCACTTTGCAAATTCCACAAGAACAGTCTTCGCGAAAGGCTTCTTGAGGGGAAAGCTGTAACTCTGTGAGATGAATTAACAAAACACAATGCAGTTTCTCAAAAAGCTTCTTTCCAGTTTTTATCTGAAGATATTTCCTTTTTCACCATTGCCCTCTAAGGGCTTCCAAATATCACTTTGCAAATTACACAGGAACAGTCTTAGCGTATGGATTCTTGAGGGGGAAGCTGTAATTCTGTGAGATGAATTAACATAACCAACAGGAGTTTCTCAAAAAGTTTCTATACAGTTTTTATCTTAGGATATTTCCTTTTTCACTACAGCTCTCCAAGGGCTTCCAAATATCACTTTTTAAATTCCACAAGAGCACTCTTAGCAAAAGGCTTCCACAGGGGAAAGCTGTAAATCTGTGAGATGAATTAACTGAACACAAAGCAGTTTCTCAGAAAGCTTCTTTCCAGTTTTTAACTAAAGATACTTTCTTTTTCACCATAGCCCTCAATGGGCTTTCAAATATCACTTTGCAAATTCCACACCAACAGTCTTAACGAAAGTCTTCTTCAGGGGAAAGCTCTAACACTTTGAGATGAATTAATAGAACACAAAGCCGTTTCTCAGAAAGCTTCTGTCAAGTTTTTAAGGGAAGAGATTTCCTTTTAAACCATAGCCCTCCAGGGGCTTCCAAATATCACCTTGCAATTTACACAAGAACAGTCTTAGCGAAAGGATTCTTGATGGGAAAGCTGTAACTATGTGAGATGAATTAACAGAACACAAAGCAGTTTCTCAGAAAGCTTCTTCCCAGTTTTTAACTGAAGATATTTCCTTTTCCATTAGAGCCCTCTGTGGGCTTCAAAATATCACTTTGTAAATACCATAAAAAGAGTCTTAGCGAAAGGCTTCTTGAGGGGATAGCTGCAACTCTGTGAGATGAATTAACGGAACACGTAGCCGTTTCTGAGAAAGCTTCTTTCCATTTTTCAACGGAAGAGATTTCCTTTTTAACCATAGACCTCTATGGGCTTGCAAATATCACTTTGCAAATTCCACAAGAACAGTCTTAACGACAGGCTTCTAGAGGGAAAATCTATAACTCTGTGAGATGAATTAACAGAACACAAAGCAGTTTCTCATAAAGTTTCCTTCCACTTTTTAACTGAAGATAATTACTTTTTCACCATAGGCCTCTATGGGCATCCAAATATCACTTCGCAAATTCCACAAGAACAGTCTTAGCGAAAGTCTTCTTCAGGGGAAAGCTGTAATTCTGTGAGAATTAACAGAACACAAAGCAGTTTCTCAAAAAGCTTCTTTCCAGTTTTTAACTGAAGATATTTCCTTTTTCACTGTAGCCCTCTTTGGGTTTCCAAATATCACCTTGCAAACTCCACATGAATAGTCTTAGCGAAAGGCTTCTTGAGGAGAAAGCTGTAACTCTGTGAGATGAATTAACAGAACACAAAGCCATTTCTCAGAAACCTTCTTTCCAGTTTTTAATGAAGAGACTCCCTTTTTCACCATAGACTTATATGGGATTCCAAATATCACTTGGAAAATTCCACAAGAACAGTCTTAGCGAAAGGCTTCTTGAGGGGAAAGCTGTAACCCTTTGAGATGAATTAACAGAACACAAAGCCATTTCTCACAGAGCTACAATCTTAGCGAAAGGCTTCTTGAGGTGAAAGCAGTGACTCTGTGAGATGAATTAGCAGAACACAAAGCAATTTCTCAGAAAGCTTCTTTCCAGTTTTTAATGGAAGATATTTCCTTTTTCAACATAGCGCACTATGGGCTTTCAAATATCACTTTGCAAACTCCACAAGAACAGACTTAGCGAAAGGATTCTTGAAGGGAAAGCTGTAACTCTGTGAGATGAATTAACAGAACACAAAGCATTTTCTCAGAAAACTTCTTTCCAGTTTTTAACGGGAGATATTTCCTTTTTCACCATAACCCTCTATGGGCTTCCAAATATCACTTTGCCAATTCCACAAGAACAGTCTTAGCGAAAGGCTTCTTGAGGGGAAAGCTGTAACTCTGTGAGATGAATTAACAGAACACAAAGAAGTTTCTCAGAAAGCTTCTTTCCAGTTTTTAACGGAAGATATTTCCTTTTTCACCATATCCCTCTTTGGGCTTCCAAACATAACTTTGCAAATTCCACAAGAACAGACTTAGCGAAAGGCATCTTGAAGGGAAAGCTGTAACTCTGCAAGATGAATTAACAGAAAATAGAGCAGTGTCTCATAATGCTTCTTTCCAGTTTTTAACGAAAGACATTTCCTTCTTCACCATAGCCCTCTATGGGCTTCCAAATATCACTTTTCAAAATCCACAGGAACAGTCTTAGCGACAGGCTTATTGAATGGAAAGCTGTAACTGTTTGAAAGGAATTAACAGAACACAAAGAAGTTTCTCAGAAAGCTTCTTTCCAGTTTTTAACTGAAGATATTCCTTTTTCACCATAGCCCTCTATGGGCTTCCAAATATCACTTTGCCAATTCCACAAGAACAGTCTTAGGAAAAGGCTTCTTGAGGGGAAAGCTGTAACTCTGTGAGATGAATTAACACAACACAAAGCAGATTCTCAGACAGCTTTTTTCCAGTTTTTATCTGAAGATATTTTCTTTTTCACCATTGTACTCTATGGACTTCCAAATATCACTTTGCAAATTTCACAAGAACAGCCTTAGCAAAAGGCTTCTTGAAGGGAAAGCTGTAACTCTGTGAGATGAATGAACGGAACACAAAGCAGTTTCTCAGAATGCTTCTTTTCAGTTTTTAACTTAGATTATTTCCTTTTTCACCATAATCCTCTATGGGATTCCAAATATAACTTTCCAAATTCCGCAAGAACAGCTTTAGTGAAAGGCTTCTTTAAGGGAAGCTGTAACTCTGTGAGATGAAATTACAGAACACAAAGCAGTTTCTCAGAAAGCTTCTTTCCTGTTTTAACTGAAGATATTTCCTTTTTACCATACCCCTCTATGGGCTTGCAAATATCACTTTCCAAATACCACAAGAACAGTCTTGGCGAAAGGATTCCTGAGGGGAAAGCTGTAACTCTGTGAGATGAATTAACAGAACACATAGCAGTATCTCAGACAGCTTCTTTCCAGTTTTTAACTGAAGATATTCCCTTTTTCACCGTAACCCTCTATGGGCTTCCAAATATTACTTTGCAAATTCCACAAGAACAGCCTTCTTGGAGGGAAAGCTGTAACTCTGTGAGATTAATTAACAGAACACAAAGCAGTTTCTCAGAAAGCTTCTTTCCTGTTTTTACTTAAGGTATTTCCTTTTTCACCATAGCCCTCTATGGGCTTCCAAATATCACTTTGCAAATTCCACAAGAACAGTCTTAACGACAGGCTCCTTGAGGGGAAAGGTGTAACTCAGTGAGATGAAATAACAGAACACAAAGCAGTTTCTCAGACAGCTTCCTTCCAGTATTTAACTGAAGATATTTCCTTTTTCACCATTGCCCTCTAAGGTCTTCCAAATATCACTTTGCAAATTCCACAGAACAGACTTAGCGATAGGCTTCTTGAGGGGAAAGTTGTAACACTGTGAGATGAATTAACAGAACACAAAGCAGTTTCTCAGACAGCTTCTTTGCAGTTTTTAACGTAAGATATTTCCTTGTTCACCATAGTTCTCTAGGGGTTTCCAAATATCACCTTGTAATTTCCTCAAGAATAATCTTAGCGAAAGTGTTCTTGAGGGGAACAGAGTGACTCTGTGAGATTAATTAACAGAGCAGTTTCTCAGAAAGCTTCATTCTAGTTTTTAACTGAACATATTTCCTTTTTCACCATAGCTCTCTAGGAGCTTCCAAATATCACTTTGCAAATTCCGCAAGAACAGTCTTTGCGAAAGACTTCTTGAGAGGAAAGCAGTAACTCTGTGAGATGAATTAACAGAACACAAAGCAGTTTCTCAGAAAGCTTCTTTCCAGTTTTTTACGGTAGATAATTCCTTTTTCACCATAGCCCTCTATGGGCTTCCAAATATCACTTTGCGAATTCCACAAGAACAGCCTTAGCGAAAATCTTCTTAAAGGGAAAGCTGTAAATCTGTGAGATGAATTAACAGAACACAGAGCAGTTTCTCAGAGAGCTTCTTTCCAGTTTTTTTCGGAAGATATTTCCTTTTTCACCATCGCTCTCTAGGGTCTTGAAAATATCACCTTGTAAATTCCTCAAGAATAGACTTAGCGAAAGTGTCCTTGAGGGGAACAGAGTGACTCTGTGAGATGAATTAACAGAGCACAGAGCAGTTTCTCAGAAACCTTCATTCTTTTTTTAACGGAACATATTTCCTTTTTCACCATAGCTCTCTAGGGGCTTCCAAATATCACCTTGCAAATTCCGCAAGAACAGTCTTTGCGAAAGGCTTCTTGAGAGGAAAGCAGTAACTCTGTGAGATGAATTAACAGAACACAAAGCAGTTTCTCAAAAAGATTCTTTCCAGTTTTTTACGGAAGATATTTCCTTTTTCACCATAGCCCTCTATGGTCTTCCAAATATCACTTTGGGAATTCCACAAGAACAGCCTTAGCGAAAGGCTTCTTGAAGGGAAAGCTGTAAATCTGTGAGATGAATTAACAGACAGAAAGCAGTTTCTCAGAAAACTTCTTTCCAGTTTTTAACGGAACATATTTCCTTTTTCACCACAACCCTCTATGGGCTTCCAAATATCACTTTCTAAATTCCACAAGAAAAGCCTTAGCGAAAGGCTTCTTGAAGGTAAAGCTGTAACTCTGTGAGATGAATTAACAGAACACAAAGCAGTTTCTCAGAAATGTTCTTTACAGTTTTCAACGGAAGATATTTCCTTTTTCACCATAGCCTCATATGGGCTTCCAAATATCACTTTGAAAATTCCACAAGAACAGCCTTAGCGAAAGGCTTATTGAAGGGAAAGATGTAACTCTGTGAGATGAATTAACAGAAAACAAAGAAGTTTCTCATAACGCTTCTTTCCAGTTTTTTCGGAAGATATTTCCTTTTTCACCGTAGCCATCTATGGGCTTCCAAATAACACTTTGCATATTCCAAAAGAACCGTATTAGCAAAAGGCTTCTTGAGAGGAAAGCAGTAACTCTGTGAGATGAATTAACAGAACACAAAGCAGTTTCTCAGACAGCTTCTTACCAGTTTTTAATGGAAGTTATTGCCTTTTTCACCATAGCCCTCCATGGGCTTCCAAATATCACTTTGCAAATTCCAAAAGAACAGCCTTAGCGTAAGACTTCTTTAAGGGAAAGCTGAAACTCTGTGAGATGAATAAACAGAACACAAAGCAGGTTCTCAGAATACTTCTTTTCGGTGTTTATCTTAGGATACTTCCTTTTTCACCATAGCCCTGTATGGTCTTCCAAATGTCACTTTGCAAATTCCACAAGAACAGCCTTAGCAAAAGGTTTCTTGAGGGAAAGCTGTAAATCTGTGAGATGAAATAAGAGACCACAAAGCAGTTTCTCAAACAGCTTCTTTCCAGTTTTCAATGGAGGATATTTCCTTTTTCACCATAGCCCTCTAAGGGCTTCCAAATAACACTTTGCAAATTCCACATGAACAGCCTTAGCGAAATTCTTATTGAAGGGAAAGCTGTAACTCTGTGAGATGAATCAACGGAACACAAAGCAGTTTCTCAGAATGCTTCTTTTCAATTTTTACCTTAGATTATTTCCTTTTTCACCACAGTCCTCTATGGGCTTCCAAATATAACTTTCCAAATTCCACAAGAACAGTCTTAGCCAAAGGATTCTTGAGGGGAAAACTGTAACTCTTTGGGATGAATTAACAGAACACAAAGCAGTTTCTCAGAAAGCTTCTTTCCTGTTTTTAACTTAAGGTATTTCTTTTTTCACCATAGCCCTCTATGGGCTTCCAAATGTCACTTTGCAAATTCCACAAGAACAGTCTTAACGACAGGATTCTTGAGGGGAAAGCTGTAACTCAGTGAGATGAAATAACAGAACACAAAGCAGTTTCTCAGACAGCTTCCTTCCAGTATTTAACTGAAGATATTTCCTTTTTCACCATAGCCCTCTAAGGGCTTCCAAATATCACTTTGCAAATTCCTCAAGAACAGCCTTAGCGATAGGCTTCTTGAGGGGAAAGCTGTAACTCTTTGAGATGAATTCACAGAACACAAAGCAGTTTCTCAGAGAGCTTCTTTCCAGTTTTTTTCGGAAGATATTTCCTTTTTCACCATCGCTCTCTAGGGTCTTGAAAATATCACCTTGTAAATTCCTCAAGAATAGACTTAGCGAAAGTGTCCTTGAGGGGAACAGAGTGACTCTGTGAGATGAATTAACAGAGCACAGAGCAGTTTCTCAGAAAGGTTCATTCTTTTTTTTAACGGAACATATTTCCTTTTTCACCATAGCTCTCTAGGGGCTTCCAAATATCACTTTGCAAATTCCGCAAGAACAGTCTTTGCGAAAGGCTTCTTGAGAGGAAAGCAGTAACTCTGTGAGATGAATTAACAGAACACAAAGCAGTTTCTCAAAAAGATTCTTTCCAGTTTTTTACGGAAGATATTTCCTTTTTCACCATAGCCCTCTATGGTCTTCCAAATATCACTTTGGGAATTCCACAAGAACAGCCTTAGCGAAAGGCTTCTTGAAGGGAAAGCTGTAAATCTGTGAGATGAATTAACAGACAGAAAGCAGTTTCTCAGAAAACTTCTTTCCAGTTTTTAACGGAACATATTTCCTTTTTCACCACAACCCTCTATGGGCTTCCAAATATCACTTTCTAAATTCCACAAGAAAAGCCTTAGCGAAAGGCTTCTTGAAGGTAAAGCTGTAACTCTGTGAGATGAATTAACAGAACACAAAGCAGTTTCTCAGAAATGTTCTTTACAGTTTTCAACGGAAGATATTTCCTTTTTCACCATAGCCCCATATGGGCTTCCAAATATCACTTTGAAAATTCCACAAGAACAGCCTTAGCGAAAGGCTTATTGAAGGGAAAGATGTAACTCTGTGAGATGAATTAACAGAACACAAAGAAGTTTCTCATAACGCTTCTTTCCAGTTTTTTCGGAAGATATTTCCTTTTTCACCATAGCCATCTACGGACTTCCAAATAACACTTTGCATATTCCACAAGAACCGTACTAGCAAAAGGCTTCTTGAGAGGAAAGCAGTAACTCTGTGAGATGAATTAACAGAACAGAAAGCAGTTTCTCAGACAGCTTCTTACCAGTTTTTAATGGAAGTTATTGCCTTTTTCACCATAGCCCTCCATGGGCTTCCAAATATCACTTTGCAAATTCCAAAAGAACAGCCTTAGCGTAAGACTTCTTTAAGGGAAAGCTGAAACTCTGTGAGATGAATAAACAGAGCACAAAGCAGGTTCTCAGAATACTTCTTTTCGGTGTTTATCTTAGGATACTTCCTTTTTCACCATAGCCCTCTATGGTCTTCCAAATGTCACTTTGCAAATTCCACAAGAACAGTCTTAGCGAAAGGTTTCTTGAGGGAAAGCTGTAAATCTGTGAGATGAAATAAGAGACCACAAAGCAGTTTCTCAGACAGCTTCTTTCCAGTTTTCAATGGAGGATATTTCCTTTTTCACCATAGCCCTCTAAGGGCTTCCAAATAACACTTTGCAAATTCCACATGAACAGCCTTAGCGAAATTCTTATTGAAGGGAAAGCTGTAACTCTGTGAGATGAATCAACGGAACACAAAGCAGTTTCTCAGAATGCTTCTTTTCAATTTTTACCTTAGATTATTTCCTTTTTCACCACAGTCCTCTATGGGCTTCCAAATATAACTTTCCAAATTCCACAAGAACAGTCTTAGCCAAAGGATTCTTGAGGGGAAAGCTGTAACTCTTTGGGATGAATTAACAGAACACAAAGCAGTTTCTCAGAAAGCTTCTTTCCTGTTTTTAACTTAAGGTATTTCTTTTTTCACCATAGCCCTCTATGGGCTTCCAAATGTCACTTTGCAAATTCCACAAGAACAGTCTTAACGACAGGATTCTTGAGGGGAAAGCTGTAACTCAGTGAGATGAAATAACAGAACACAAAGCAGTTTCTCAGACAGTTTCCTTCCAGTATTTAACTGAAGATATTTCCTTTTTCACCATAGCCCTCTAAGGGCTTCCAAATATCACTTTGCAAATTCCTCAAGAACAGCCTTAGCGATAGGCTTCTTGAGGGGAAAGCTGTAACTCTTTGAGATGAATTCACAGAACACAAAGCAGTTTCTCAGAGAGCTTCTTTCCAGTTTTTTTCGGAAGATATTTCCTTTTTCACCATCGCTCTCTAGGGTCTTGAAAATATCACCTTGTAAATTCCTCAAGAATAGACTTAGCGAAAGTGTCCTTGAGGGGAACAGAGTGACTCTGTGAGATGAATTAACAGAGCACAGAGCAGTTTCTCAGAAACCTTCATTCTTTTTTTAACGGAACATATTTCCTTTTTCACCATAGCTCTCTAGGGGCTTCCAAATATCACCTTGCAAATTCCGCAAGAACAGTCTTTGCGAAAGGCTTCTTGAGAGGAAAGCAGTAACTCTGTGAGATGAATTAACAGAACACAAAGCAGTTTCTCAAAAAGATTCTTTCCAGTTTTTTACGGAAGATATTTCCTTTTTCACCATAGCCCTCTATGGTCTTCCAAATATCACTTTGGGAATTCCACAAGAACAGCCTTAGCGAAAGGCTTCTTGAAGGGAAAGCTGTAAATCTGTGAGATGAATTAACAGACAGAAAGCAGTTTCTCAGAAAACTTCTTTCCAGTTTTTAACGGAACATATTTCCTTTTTCACCACAACCCTCTATGGGCTTCCAAATATCACTTTCTAAATTCCACAAGAAAAGCCTTAGCGAAAGGCTTCTTGAAGGTAAAGCTGTAACTCTGTGAGATGAATTAACAGAACACAAAGCAGTTTCTCAGAAATGTTCTTTACAGTTTTCAACGGAAGATATTTCCTTTTTCACCATAGCCTCATATGGGCTTCCAAATATCACTTTGAAAATTCCACAAGAACAGCCTTAGCGAAAGGCTTATTGAAGGGAAAGATGTAACTCTGTGAGATGAATTAACAGAAAACAAAGAAGTTTCTCATAACGCTTCTTTCCAGTTTTTTCGGAAGATATTTCCTTTTTCACCGTAGCCATCTATGGGCTTCCAAATAACACTTTGCATATTCCAAAAGAACCGTATTAGCAAAAGGCTTCTTGAGAGGAAAGCAGTAACTCTGTGAGATGAATTAACAGAACACAAAGCAGTTTCTCAGACAGCTTCTTACCAGTTTTTAATGGAAGTTATTGCCTTTTTCACCATAGCCCTCCATGGGCTTCCAAATATCACTTTGCAAATTCCAAAAGAACAGCCTTAGCGTAAGACTTCTTTAAGGGAAAGCTGAAACTCTGTGAGATGAATAAACAGAACACAAAGCAGGTTCTCAGAATACTTCTTTTCGGTGTTTATCTTAGGATACTTCCTTTTTCACCATAGCCCTGTATGGTCTTCCAAATGTCACTTTGCAAATTCCACAAGAACAGCCTTAGCAAAAGGTTTCTTGAGGGAAAGCTGTAAATCTGTGAGATGAAATAAGAGACCACAAAGCAGTTTCTCAAACAGCTTCTTTCCAGTTTTCAATGGAGGATATTTCCTTTTTCACCATAGCCCTCTAAGGGCTTCCAAATAACACTTTGCAAATTCCACATGAACAGCCTTAGCGAAATTCTTATTGAAGGGAAAGCTGTAACTCTGTGAGATGAATCAACGGAACACAAAGCAGTTTCTCAGAATGCTTCTTTTCAATTTTTACCTTAGATTATTTCCTTTTTCACCACAGTCCTCTATGGGCTTCCAAATATAACTTTCCAAATTCCACAAGAACAGTCTTAGCCAAAGGATTCTTGAGGGGAAAACTGTAACTCTTTGGGATGAATTAACAGAACACAAAGCAGTTTCTCAGAAAGCTTCTTTCCTGTTTTTAACTTAAGGTATTTCTTTTTTCACCATAGCCCTCTATGGGCTTCCAAATGTCACTTTGCAAATTCCACAAGAACAGTCTTAACGACAGGATTCTTGAGGGGAAAGCTGTAACTCAGTGAGATGAAATAACAGAACACAAAGCAGTTTCTCAGACAGCTTCCTTCCAGTATTTAACTGAAGATATTTCCTTTTTCACCATAGCCCTCTAAGGGCTTCCAAATATCACTTTGCAAATTCCTCAAGAACAGCCTTAGCGATAGGCTTCTTGAGGGGAAAGCTGTAACTCTTTGAGATGAATTCACAGAACACAAAGCAGTTTCTCAGAGAGCTTCTTTCCAGTTTTTTTCGGAAGATATTTCCTTTTTCACCATCGCTCTCTAGGGTCTTGAAAATATCACCTTGTAAATTCCTCAAGAATAGACTTAGCGAAAGTGTCCTTGAGGGGAACAGAGTGACTCTGTGAGATGAATTAACAGAGCACAGAGCAGTTTCTCAGAAAGGTTCATTCTTTTTTTTAACGGAACATATTTCCTTTTTCACCATAGCTCTCTAGGGGCTTCCAAATATCACTTTGCAAATTCCGCAAGAACAGTCTTTGCGAAAGGCTTCTTGAGAGGAAAGCAGTAACTCTGTGAGATGAATTAACAGAACACAAAGCAGTTTCTCAAAAAGATTCTTTCCAGTTTTTTACGGAAGATATTTCCTTTTTCACCATAGCCCTCTATGGTCTTCCAAATATCACTTTGGGAATTCCACAAGAACAGCCTTAGCGAAAGGCTTCTTGAAGGGAAAGCTGTAAATCTGTGAGATGAATTAACAGACAGAAAGCAGTTTCTCAGAAAACTTCTTTCCAGTTTTTAACGGAACATATTTCCTTTTTCACCACAACCCTCTATGGGCTTCCAAATATCACTTTCTAAATTCCACAAGAAAAGCCTTAGCGAAAGGCTTCTTGAAGGTAAAGCTGTAACTCTGTGAGATGAATTAACAGAACACAAAGCAGTTTCTCAGAAATGTTCTTTACAGTTTTCAACGGAAGATATTTCCTTTTTCACCATAGCCCCATATGGGCTTCCAAATATCACTTTGAAAATTCCACAAGAACAGCCTTAGCGAAAGGCTTATTGAAGGGAAAGATGTAACTCTGTGAGATGAATTAACAGAACACAAAGAAGTTTCTCATAACGCTTCTTTCCAGTTTTTTCGGAAGATATTTCCTTTTTCACCATAGCCATCTACGGACTTCCAAATAACACTTTGCATATTCCACAAGAACCGTACTAGCAAAAGGCTTCTTGAGAGGAAAGCAGTAACTCTGTGAGATGAATTAACAGAACAGAAAGCAGTTTCTCAGACAGCTTCTTACCAGTTTTTAATGGAAGTTATTGCCTTTTTCACCATAGCCCTCCATGGGCTTCCAAATATCACTTTGCAAATTCCAAAAGAACAGCCTTAGCGTAAGACTTCTTTAAGGGAAAGCTGAAACTCTGTGAGATGAATAAACAGAGCACAAAGCAGGTTCTCAGAATACTTCTTTTCGGTGTTTATCTTAGGATACTTCCTTTTTCACCATAGCCCTCTATGGTCTTCCAAATGTCACTTTGCAAATTCCACAAGAACAGTCTTAGCGAAAGGTTTCTTGAGGGAAAGCTGTAAATCTGTGAGATGAAATAAGAGACCACAAAGCAGTTTCTCAGACAGCTTCTTTCCAGTTTTCAATGGAGGATATTTCCTTTTTCACCATAGCCCTCTAAGGGCTTCCAAATAACACTTTGCAAATTCCACATGAACAGCCTTAGCGAAATTCTTATTGAAGGGAAAGCTGTAACTCTGTGAGATGAATCAACGGAACACAAAGCAGTTTCTCAGAATGCTTCTTTTCAATTTTTACCTTAGATTATTTCCTTTTTCACCACAGTCCTCTATGGGCTTCCAAATATAACTTTCCAAATTCCACAAGAACAGTCTTAGCCAAAGGATTCTTGAGGGGAAAGCTGTAACTCTTTGGGATGAATTAACAGAACACAAAGCAGTTTCTCAGAAAGCTTCTTTCCTGTTTTTAACTTAAGGTATTTCTTTTTTCACCATAGCCCTCTATGGGCTTCCAAATGTCACTTTGCAAATTCCACAAGAACAGTCTTAACGACAGGATTCTTGAGGGGAAAGCTGTAACTCAGTGAGATGAAATAACAGAACACAAAGCAGTTTCTCAGACAGTTTCCTTCCAGTATTTAACTGAAGATATTTCCTTTTTCACCATAGCCCTCTAAGGGCTTCCAAATATCACTTTGCAAATTCCTCAAGAACAGCCTTAGCGATAGGCTTCTTGAGGGGAAAGCTGTAACTCTTTGAGATGAATTCACAGAACACAAAGCAGTTTCTCAGAGAGCTTCTTTCCAGTTTTTTTCGGAAGATATTTCCTTTTTCACCATCGCTCTCTAGGGTCTTGAAAATATCACCTTGTAAATTCCTCAAGAATAGACTTAGCGAAAGTGTCCTTGAGGGGAACAGAGTGACTCTGTGAGATGAATTAACAGAGCACAGAGCAGTTTCTCAGAAACCTTCATTCTTTTTTTAACGGAACATATTTCCTTTTTCACCATAGCTCTCTAGGGGCTTCCAAATATCACCTTGCAAATTCCGCAAGAACAGTCTTTGCGAAAGGCTTCTTGAGAGGAAAGCAGTAACTCTGTGAGATGAATTAACAGAACACAAAGCAGTTTCTCAAAAAGATTCTTTCCAGTTTTTTACGGAAGATATTTCCTTTTTCACCATAGCCCTCTATGGTCTTCCAAATATCACTTTGGGAATTCCACAAGAACAGCCTTAGCGAAAGGCTTCTTGAAGGGAAAGCTGTAAATCTGTGAGATGAATTAACAGACAGAAAGCAGTTTCTCAGAAAACTTCTTTCCAGTTTTTAACGGAACATATTTCCTTTTTCACCACAACCCTCTATGGGCTTCCAAATATCACTTTCTAAATTCCACAAGAAAAGCCTTAGCGAAAGGCTTCTTGAAGGTAAAGCTGTAACTCTGTGAGATGAATTAACAGAACACAAAGCAGTTTCTCAGAAATGTTCTTTACAGTTTTCAACGGAAGATATTTCCTTTTTCACCATAGCCCCATATGGGCTTCCAAATATCCCTTTGAAAATTCCACAAGAACAGCCTTAGCGAAAAGCTTATTGAAGGGAAAGATGTAACTCTGTGAGATGAATTAACAGAACACAAAGAAGTTTCTCATAACGCTTCTTTCCAGTTTTTTCGGAAGATATTTCCTTTTTCACCATAGCCATCTACGGACTTCCCAATAACACTTTGCATATTCCACAAGAACCGTACTAGCAAAAGGCTTCTTGAGAGGAAAGCAGTAACTCTGTGAGATGAATTAACAGAACACAAAGCAGTTTCTCAGACAGCTTCTTACCAGTTTTTAATGGAAGTTATTGCCTTTTTCACCATAGCCCTCCATGGGCTTCCAAATATCACTTTGCAAATTCCAAAAGAACAGCCTTAGCGTAAGACTTCTTTAAGGGAAAGCTGAAACTCTGTGAGATGAATAAACAGAACACAAAACAGGTTCTCAGAATACTTCTTTTCGGTGTTTATCTTAGGATACTTCCTTTTTCACCATAGCCCTCTATGGTCTTCCAAATGTCACTTTGCAAATTCCACAAGAACAGTCTTAGCGAAAGGTTTCTTGAGGGAAAGCTGTAAATCTGTGAGATGAAATAAGAGACCACAAAGCAGTTTCTCAGACAGCTTCTTTCCAGTTTTCAATGGAGGATATTTCCTTTTTCACCATAGCCCTCTAAGGGCTTCCAAATAACACTTTGCAAATTCCACATGAACAGCCTTAGCGAAATTCTTATTGAAGGGAAAGCTGTAACTCTGTGAGATGAATTAACGGAACACCAAGCAGTTTCTCAGAATGCTTCTTTTCAATTTTTACCTTATATTATTTCCTTTGTCACCACAGTCCTCTATGGGCTTCCAAATATAATTTTCCAAATTCCGCAAGAACAGCTTTAGCGAAAGGCTTCTTGAAGGGAAAGCTGTAACTCTGTGAGATGAAATTACAGAACACAAAGCAGTTTCTCAGAAAGCTTCTTTCCAGTATTAACGGAGGATATTTCCTTTTTACCATACCCCTCTATGGTCTTGCAAATATCACTTTCCAAATTCCACAAGAACAGTCTTAGCGAAAGGATTCTTGAGGGGAAAGTTGTAACTCTGTTAGATGAACTAACAGAACACAAAGCAGTTGCTCAGAAAGCTTCTTTCCGGTTTTTAACTGAAGATATTCCCTTTTTCACCATAGCCCTCTATGGGCATACAAATATCACTTTCCAAACTCCACAAGAACAGCCTTAGCGAAAGTCTTCTTGAATGGAAAGCTGCAACTCGGTGAGATGAATTTACCGAACACAAAGGAGTTTCTCAGAAACCTTCTTTCCAGTGTTTTACGAAAGATATTTCCTTTTACACCATAGCCCTCTAAGGACTTACAAATATCACTTTGCAAATTCCACAAAAACAGTCTTAGCGAAAGACTTGTGGAAGGGAAAACTTGAAATCTATGAGATGAATTTATAGAACACAAAACAGTTTCTCAGAAAACTTTTTTCCGGTTTTTAACGGAAGATATTTCTATTTCACCCTAGCTTTCTAGGCGCTTCTAAATATCACTTTGCAAATTCCACAAGAACAATCTTTGCGAAAGGCTTCTTCAGGGGAAAGCTGTAACTCTGTGAGAAGAATTCACAGAACACAAAGTAGTTTCTCAGAAAGCTTCTTTCCAGTTTTTCCGGAAGATATTTCCTTTTTCACCATAGCCCTCTATGGGCTTCCAAATATCACATTGCAAATTCCACAAGAACAGCCTTAGATAAAGGCTTCTTGAAGGGAAAGATGTAACTCTGTGCGACGAATTAACAGAACACAAAGCAGTTTCACAAAATGTTTCTTTTCAGTTTTTAACTTAGGATATTTCCTTTTTCATCGTAGCCCACTATGGGCTTCCAAATATCACTTTGCAAATTCCACAAGATCTCTCTTAGGGAAAGACTTCTAGAGGGCAAAGCTGTAACTCTGTGAGATGAACTAAGAGAAAACAAAGCAATTTCTCAGACAGCTTCTATCCAGTTTTTAACTGAAGATATTTCCTTTTTCACCCTAGATGACTTTGGGCTTCGAAATATCACTTTGCAAATTCCAGAAGAACAGTGTTAGCGAAAGGCTTCCTGTAGGGAAAGCAGGAACTCGGTGAGATGAATTAACAGAACACAAAGCAGTTTCTCAAAAGCTTCTTTGCAGTTTTTAACGGAAGATATTTACTTCTTCACCGTAGACTTCTATGGGCTTCCGAATATCACTTTGAAAATTACACAAGAACAACCTTAGCGAATGGCTTCTTGAGGGGAAAGCTGTAACTCTGTGAGATGAATTTACAGAACACAAAGCAGTTTCTCAGAAAGCTTCTTTCCAGTTTTTACCCTAAGATATTTCCTTTTTCACTATAGCCCTCTATGGACTTCCAAATATCACTTTATAAATTCCACAAGAACAGTCTTAGCGAAAGACTTCTTGAGGGGAAAGCAATAACTCTGAGATGAATTAACAGAGCACAAAACACTTTCTCAGAAAGCTTCTTTATAGTTTCTAACGGAACATATTTCATTTTTCAGCACAGCCCTCTATGGGCTTCCAAATATCACTTTGCATATTCCACAAGTACAGTGTTAGCGAAAGGCTTCCTGATTGGAAGGCTGTAACTCTGTGAGTTGAATTTACAGAATACAAAGCAGTTTCTCAGGAAGCTTCTTTCCAGTTTTTAAAGGAAGATATTTCCTTTTTCACCGTAGCCCTCCATGGGCTTTCAAATATCACTTTGCAAATTCCACAAGAACAGTCTTAGCGAAAGGCTTCTTTAGGGGAAAGCTGTAACTCTGTGAGGTTAATTAACGAAACATAAAGAAGTTTCTCAGAGTGCTTCTTTTCAGTTTTTGTCTTTGGATATTTCGTTTTTCACCACAGACCTCTCTGGGCTTCCAAATTTCACATTGCAAATTCCACAAGAACAGTCCTAGCAAAAGGTTTCTTGAGGGGAAAGCTGTAACACTGTGAGAAGAATTAACAGAACACAAAGCAGTTTCTCAGAAAGCTTCTTTCCAGTTTTTAACTGAAGATATTTCCTTTTTCACCGTAGCCCCCTGTGGACTTCCAAATATCACTTTGCAAATTCCACAAGAACAGCCTTAGTGAAAGACTTCTTGAAGGGAAAGCTGTAATTCTTTGAGATGAATTAACAGAACACAAAGCTGTTTCTCAGAAAGTTTCTTTCCAGTTTTTCACGGAAGATATTTCCTTTTTCTCCATAGCCCTCTATGGGCTTCCAAATATCACTTCGCAAATTTCACAAGAACAGTCTTAGCATAAGGATTATTGAGGGGAGAGCTGCAACTCTGTGAGATGAATTAACAGAACACAAAGCAGTTTCTCAGAAAGAGTCTTTTCAGTTTTTAACGAAGATATTTCCTTTTTCACCTTAGCCCTCTATGGGCTTCTAAATATCACTTTTCAAATTCCAGAAGAACAGTCTTAACGAAAGGCTTCTTTAGGGGAAAGCTGTAACTCTGTGAGATGAATTAACAGAGCACAAAGTAGTTTCTCAGAAAGCTTCTTTCAAATTTGTAACTAAAGATATTTAGTTATATAAACTTTCGTCTTATCGAAAGGCTTCTAGTAGGGAAAGCTGTAACTCGGGGAGATGAATTAACAGAACACAAAGCAGCTTCTCAGAAAGCTTCTTTCCAGTTTTTATCCTAAGATATTTCCTTTTTCACCATAGCCCTCTATGGACATCCAAATATCACTTTCCAAATTCCACAAGAACAGTCTTAGCGAAAGACTTCTTGAGGGGAAAGCAATAACTCTGAGGTGAATTAACACAACACAAAACACTTTCTCAGAAAGCTTCTTACCGTTTTAAATGGAACATATTTCCTTTTTCAGCATAGCCCTCTATGGGCTTACAAATATCACTTTCCATATTCCACAAGTACAGTCTTAGCGAAAGGCTTCTTAAGGGGAAGGCTGCAACTCTGTGAGTTGAACTAAGAGAATACAAAGCATTTTGTCAGAAATCTTTCCAGTTTTTAAAGGAAGATATTTAATTTTTCACCATAGCCCTATATGGAATTTCAAATATCACTTTGCAAATTCCACAAGAACTGTCTTAGCGAAAGGCTTCTTGAGGGGAAAGCTGTAACTCTGTGAGGTGAATTAACGGAACATAAAGCGGTTTCTCAGAATGCTTCTTTTCAGTTTTTATCTTAGAATATTTCTTTTCACCATAGACCTCTATGGGCTTCCAAATATCACATTGCAAATTCCACAAGAACAGACTTAGCAAAAGGCTTCTTGATGGGAAATCTATAACTCTTTGAAATGAATTAACAAATCAAATAGCAGTTTCTGAGAAACTTCTTTTCAGTTTTTATCCTAGGATATTTCCTTTTTCACCATAGCCCTCTATGGGCTTCCAAATACCACTTTGCAAATTCCACATGAACAGTCTAATCGAAAGACTTCTGGAGGGCAAACATGTCATTCTGTGAGATGAATCAACAGAACAAAAAGCAGATTCTCAAAAAGCTTCCTTTCAGTTTTTATCCTGGGATACTTCCTTTTTCACCATAGCCCTCTATGAGCTTCCAAATATCACTTTGCAAATAAAACAAGAACACTCTTAGCGATTATCTTCTTCACGGTATAGCTGTAACTCTGTGAGAAGAATTAACAGAACACAAAGCAGTTTCTCAGAACCTTTCTTTCCAGTTTTTAACTGAAGATATATCCTTTTTCACTGTAGCCCTCTATGGGCTTCCAAATATCACTTTGCAAATTCCAGAAGAACAGCCTTAGCGGAAGTCTTCTTGAGGGGAAAGCTGTAACTCTGTGAGATGAACTAACAGAACGCAAAGGAGTTTCTCAGAAAGCTTCTTTCCAGTTTTTAACTGAAGTTATTTCCTTCTTTACCCTAGCCCTCTATAGGCTTCCAAATATCACTTTGCAAATTGCACAAGAACAGCCTTAGCGAAAGGCTTCTTGAAGGGAAAGATGTATCTCTGTGAGATGAATTAACAGAACACAAAGCAGTTTCTCAGAATGCTTCTTTTCAGTTATTAACGGAGGATATTTCCTTTTTCACAATAGCCCACTATGGGCTTCAAAATATCACTTTGCACATTCCACAAGAAAAGCCTTAGCGAAAGGCTTCTTGAAGGGAAAGATGTAACTCTGTGCGATGAATTAACAGAACACAAAGCAGTTTCTCAGAAAGCTTCTTTCCAGTTTTCAACGGAGGATATTTCCTTTTTCACCATAGCCGTCTATGGGCTTCCAAATATCACTTTGGAAGTTCCACAAGAACAGTCTTAGCGAAAGACTTCTTGAGGGGAAAGCTGTAATTCCGTGAGATCAATTAACAGAACACAAAGCGGTTTCTCTCAAAGCTTCTTTTAAGTTTCTATCTTAGGATACTTCTTTTTTCACCATAACCCTCTACGGGCTTCCAAATATCACTTTGCAAATTCCACAAGAACAGTCTTACCGAAAGGCTTCTTGATGGGAAAGCTATAACTCCGTGAGATGAATTAACAGAACACAAAGCAGTTTCTTAGAAAGCTTCCTTCCAGTTTTTAACGGAAGATAGTTCCTTTTTCACCATAGCCCTCTACTTGCTTCAAAATATCTCTTTGTAAATTCTACAAGAACAGTCTTTGCGAAAGGCTTCTTGAGGGGAAAGCTGTAACACTGTGTGATCAATTAACGGAAAACACAGCAGTCTCTCAACCGTTTCTTTCCAGTTTTTAACGGAAGAGATTTCCTTTTTCACCATAACCGTCTAAGGGATTTCAAATATCTCTTTGCAAATTCCACAAGAACAGTCATAGCGAAAGGCTTCCTGAGGAAGAAGCTGTAACTTTGTGAGTTGAATTTACAGATCACTAAGCAGTTTTTCAGAAAGCTTCTTTTCGGTTTTTATCTTAGGATATCTCCATTTTCACCATAGCCCTCTATGGGCTTCGAAATATTACTTTGCAAATTCCACAGGAACAGTCTTAGCGAAACGCTTCTTGAGGAGAAAGCATTAACACTGTGAGTTGTATTAACAGAACACAAAGGGGTTTCTCACAAAGCTTCTTTTCAGTTTTTAGCCTAGGATATTTCCTTTTTCACCATAGCTCTCTATGGCCTTACATATATCACTTTGAAAATTCCACAGGAACAGTCTTAGTGTACGGCTTATTGATGGGAAGCTCAAACTCTGTGAGATGAATTATCAGAACATCAAGCAGTTTCGCAGAAAGATTCTTTCCAGTTTTTAACGGAAGATATTTCCTTTTTCAAAATAGCCCTCTAAGGGCTTCGAAATATCAACTTGCAAATTCCACAGGAACAGACTTAGAGAATGACTTTTTGAGGGGTAAGCTATAACTCTGTTAGATGAATTAAGAGAACACAATGCAGTTTCTCAGAAAGCTTCTTTTCGGTTTTTATCTTAGGATATCTCCATTTTCACCATAGCCCTCTATGGGCTTCCAAATATCACTTTGCAAATTCCAAAAGAAGAGTCTTAGCGAAAGGCTTATTGAAGGGAAAGCTGTAACTCTGTGAGATCAATTAACAGAATGCAAGGCAGTTTCTCAGAGAGCCTCTATTCAGTTTTTATCTTAGCATATTTCCTTTTTCACCGTAGCCCTCTATGGGCTTCCAAATATCACTTTGCAAATTCCACAAGAACAGTCTTAATGAATGGCTTCTTGAGGGAAAAGCTGTAACTCTGTGAGATGAATAACAGACCACAAAGCAGTTTCTCGGAAAGCTTCTATCCAGTTTTTAATGGAAGATATTTCCTTTTTCTGCGTAGACTTCTAACGGCTTCCAAATATCACCTTACAAATTCCACAGGAACAGTCTTAGTGAACGGCTTCTTGTGGCAAAAGCTATATCTATGTGAGATGAATTAAGAGAATACAATGCAGTTTCTCAGAAAGCTTCTTTTCGGTTTTTATCTTAGGAAATTACCTTTTTCGCCAGAATCCTCTATGGGCTTCCAATATCACTTTGCAAATTCCACCATAACTGTCTTAGCGAAAGTCTTCTTGAGGGGAAAGCTGTAACTCTGTGAAATGAATTAACAGAACACAAAGCAGTCCTTCAGAAAGCTTCTTTCCAGTTTTTAACGGAAGATATTTCCTTTTTCATCATAGCCCTATATGGGCTTCCAAATATCTCTTTGCACATTTCACAAGAACAGTCTAAGCGACAGGCTTCTTGAGGGAAAACCTGTAACTCTGTGAGATGAATTGACAGAACACAAAGCAGTATCTCAGAAAACTTCTTTTCAGTTTTTATCTTCGGATATTTCCTTTTTCACGATAGCCCTTTATGGGCTTCCAAATATCACTTTGCAAATTCCACAAGCACAGTCTTAGCAAAAGGCTTCTTCAGGGGAAAGCTGAAACTCTGTGAGATGAATTAACAGAACACAAAGCAGTTTCTCAGAAAGCTTCTCTCCAGTTTTTTACCGGAGATATTTCCTTTTTCACCATTGCCCTCTATTGGTTTCCAAATATCCCTTTGCAAATTCCTCAAGAACAGACTTAGCGAAAGGCTTCTTGAAGGGAAAGCTGTAACTCTGTGAGATCATTAGCAGAACACAAAGAAGTTTCTCAGATACCTTCTTTTCAGTTTTTATCTTAGCATATTTGCTTTTTCAACATAGCCCTCTATGGGCTTCCAGATATCACTTTGCACATTCCACAAGAACATCCTTAGTGAACGGTTTCTTGCGGAGAAAGCTGTAACTCTGTGAGATGAATTAACAGAACACAAAGCAGTTTCTCAGAAAGATTCTTTCCAGTTTTTAACGGAAGATATTTCCTTTTTCACCATAGCCCTCTATGTGCTTCCAAATATCACTTTGCAAATTCCACAAGAACAGTCTTAGTGATAGGCTTCTTGAGAAAGGCTTCTTGAGGGGAAACTGTAACTCTGTGAGTTGAATTAACAGAACACAAAGCAGTTTCTCAGAAAGATTATTTTCAGTTTTTATCCTAGGATATTTCCTTTTTCACCATAGCCCTCTATGGGCTTCCAAATATCACTTTGCTAATTTCATAAAACAGTCTTAGTGAACAGCTTCTTGAGGGGAAATCTGTAACTCTGTGAGTTGAACTAACAGAACACAAAGCAGTTTCACACAAATCTACTTTCTAGTTTTTATCGGAAGATATTTCCTTTTCCACCATAGCCCTCTATGAGCTTCCGAATATCACTTTGCAAATTCAACAAGAACAGTCTTAGCGAAAGGCTTCTTGAAGGGAAAGTTGTAACTCTGTGAGATGAATTAACAGAACCCACAGCGGTTTCTCAGAAATCTTCTTTCCATTTCTTAACGGAAGATATTTCCTTTTTCACCATAGCCCCCTATGGGCTTCCAAATATCACTTTGCAAATTCCACAAGAACAGTCTTAGGGAAATGCTTCTTGAGGGGAAAGCTGTAACACTGTGAGATGAATTAATTGAACACAAAGCAGTTTCTCAGAAAGCTTCTTTGCAGTTTATATCGGAAGATATTTCCTTTATCACCATATCCTCCTATGGGCTTCCAAATATCACTTTGCAAATTCCACAAGAACAGTCTTATCGAAGGGCTTTTTGAGAAAGGCTTTTTAGGGGAAAGCTGTAACTCCGTGAGTTGAATTAACAGAACACAAAACAGTTTATCAGAAAACTTGTTTCCAGTTTTTAACGGAAGATATTTCCATTTTCACCGTATGCCTCTATGGGCTTCCAAATATCACTTTGCAACTTCCACAAGAACAGTCTTAGCGAAAGGCTTCTTGAGGGGAAAGCTGTATCTCTGTGAGATTAATTAACAGACAGCAAAACAGTTTCTCAGAAAGCTTCTTTCCAGTTTTTAACGGAAGAGATTTCCTTTTTCACCATGTCCCTCTATGGGCTTTGAAATATCACTTTGAAAATTCCACAAGAACATTCTTAGTGAACGGCTTCTTGAGGGGAAAGCTATAACTCTGTGAGATGAATTAAGAGAACACAGTGCAGTTTTTCAAAAAACGTCTTTTCGGTTTTTATGTTACGATATTTTCTTTTTCACCATAGCTCTCTCAGGGCTTCCAAATATCACTTTGCAAATTCCACAAGAACAGTCTTAGGGGAAAGCTTCTTGAAGGGAAAGATGTAACACTGTAAAATGAATTAACAGAACACAAAGTAGTTTCTCAGAAAGCTTCTTTCCAGTTTTTAACGGAAGTTATTTCCTTTATTACCATAGCCTTCTATGGGCTTCCATATATCAGTTTGCAAATTTCACAAGAACAGTCTTAGCGAAGGGCTTCTTGAGGAGAAAGTTGTAACTCTCTTAGATGAATTAACAGAACACAAAGCAGTTTCTCAGAAAGCTTCTTTTCGGTTTTTATCTTAGGATATTTCCATTTGCACCATAGCTGTCTAAGGCCTTCCAAATATCACTTTGCCAATTCCAAAAGAACAGTCTTTGCGAAAGGCTTCTTGAACGGAAAGCTGTAAATCTCTGAGATGAATTAACAGAACAGAAAGCAGTTCCTCAAATAGCTTCTTTTCAGTTTTTATCTTAGGATATTTCCTTTTTCACCCTAGCACTCTAAGGGCTTCCAAAGATCACTTTGCAATTTCCACAAGACCAGTCCTAGGGAAAGGCTTCTTGAGGAGAAAGCAGTAAATGTCTGAGATGAATTAACAGAACAAAAAGCAGTTTCTCAGAAAGCTTCTTTTCAGTTTTTAACTGAAGATATTTCCTATTTCACCATAGCCCTCTATGGGCATCCAAATATCACTTTGCAAATTTAACAAGAACAGCCTTCGCGAAAGACTTCTTGAGAGGAAAGCTGTAACTCTGTGTGATGAATTAACAGAACACAAAACACTTTCTCAGAAAGATTCTTTCCAGTTTTTACGGAGGATATTTCCTGTTTCACCATAGCCCTCTACGGGCTTCCAAATATCACTCTGCAAATTCCACAAGAACAGTATTAGGGAAAGGCTTCTTGAGGGGAAAGGTGTAACTCTGTGAAATGAATTAAAGGAACCCAAGGCAGTTTTTCAGAAAACTTGTTTTCATTTTTTAACGGAAAATATTTCCTTTTTCACAATAGACCTCTATGGGTTTCCAAATATCACTTTGCAAATTCCACAAGAACAGTCTTAGCGAAAGTTTTCTTGAGGAGAAAGTTGTAACATGGTGAGATGTATTAACAGAACACAAAACAGTTTCCAGAAAGCTTCTTTCCAGTTTTTAACGGAAGATATTTCCTTTTTCACCATACCCCTCTTTGGGCTTCCAAATATCAGTTTGCAAGATTCACAAGAACTGTGTAGTGAATGGCTTCTTGAGGGGAAAGCTGTAACTCTGTGAGATGAATTAGCAGAACACAAACAGTTTCTCAGAAAGCTCCTTTTCAGTTTTTTTTTTTTTTAGTATATTTCCTTTTTCACCACAGCCCTCTAAGGGCTTCCAAACATAAATTGAAAATTTCACAAGAACAGTCTTAGGGAAAGGCTTCTTGAGGAGAAAGCTGTAACTCTGTGAGATGAATTAACAGAACAAAAAGTGGTTTCTCAGAAAG
The DNA here is from genome assembly GCF_047675955.1 of Chlorocebus sabaeus. NCBI lineage: Eukaryota > Metazoa > Chordata > Mammalia > Primates > Cercopithecidae > Chlorocebus > Chlorocebus sabaeus. The sequence goes on along the minus strand of NW_027326769.1, from coordinate 730,732 downwards.
ACTCTTTCCAGTTTTTAACGGAAGATATTTCCTTTTGCACCATAGCCCTCTATGGGCTCCCAAATATCTCTTTGCAAACTCCAGAAGAACAGTCTTGGAGAAAGGCTTTTTGAGGGGAAAGCTGTAACTCTCTGAGATGAATTAACAGAACACAAAGCAGTTTCTCAGAAAGCTTCTTTTCAGTTTTTATCTTAGGATATTTACTTTTTCACTATAGGGCTCTATGGGCTTCCTAATGTCACTTTGCAAATTCCACAAGAACAGTCTTAGCAAAAGGCTTCCTGAGAGGAAAGCTGTAACTCTGTGAGATGAATTAACAGAACACAAAGCAGTCTCGCAGAAAGTTTCTTTCCAGTTTTTAACGGAAGATATTTCATTGTTCATCATAGCCCTCTATGGGCTCCCAAATATCGGTTTGCAAATTCCACAAGAACAGTCTTAGAGAAATGTTTCTTGAGGGGAAAGCTGTAACTCTGGGAGATGAACTAACAGAGCACAAAGCAGTTTCTCAGAAAGCTTCTTTTCGGTTTTTATCTTAGGATATTTCCATTTTCACCATAGCCATCTAAGGGCTTCCAAATATTACTTTGGAAATTCCACAGGAACAGTCTTAGCGAAAGACTTCTTGAGGCGAAAGCTGTACCTTTGTGAGATGAATTAACAGAACACAAAACAGTTTCCAGAAAGCTTCTGTCCAGTTTTTAACGGAAGATATTTCCTTTTTCACCATATCCCTCTATGGGATTCCAAATATCACTTTGCAACTTCTACAAGAACAGTCTTAGCGAAAGTCTTCTTGAGGGGAAATCTGTAGCTTTGTTAGATGAATTAACAGACAACAAAGCAGTTAATGAGAAAGTTTCTTTCCAGTTTTTAACGGAAGATATTTTCTTTTCACCATATCCCTCCGTGGGCTTCCAAATATCACTTTGCAATTCCACAAGAACAGTCTTAGTGAACGACTTCTTGAGGGGAAGATATAACTCTGTGAGATTAATTAAGAGAACACAGTGCAGTTTCTCAGAAAGCTTCCTTTCGGTTGTTATCTTAGGATATTTTCTTTTTCGCCAGAGCCCCCTATGGGCTTCCAAATATCACTTTGCAAATTCCACAAGAACAGTCTTAGGGAAAGACTTATTGAGTGAAAAGCTGTAACTCTCTGAGATCAATTAACAAACACAAGGCAGTTTCTCAGAAATCTTCTTTCAAGTTTTAACGGATGGTATTTCCTTTTTCACCATAGCCCTCTATGGGTTTCCAAATACCACATTTCATGTTCCACAAGAACAGTCTTAGCGAAAGGCTTTTTGAGGAGAAAGCTGTAAATCTGTTAGATGAATTAACAGACACAAAACTGTTTCTCAGAAAGTTTCTTTCAGGTTTTTATCTTAGGATATTTGCTTTTTCACCGTAGCCCTCTATGGGCTTCCAAATATCACTTTGAAAATTCCACAAGAACCGTCTTAGATAAAGGCTTCTTGAGGGGAAAGCTGAAACTCTCTGCGATGAATTAACAGAACACAAAACAGTTTCTCAGAAAGCCTCTTTTCAGTTTTTATCTTAGGATATTTCCTTTTTCACCATAGCCCTCTAAGGGCTTCCAAAAATCACTTTCAAATTCCACAAAAACAGTCTTGGGGAAAGGATTCTTGAGGTGAAAGCTGTAACTCTGTGAGATGAATTAACAAACGCAAAGCAGTTTCTGAGAAATCTTCTTTTCAGTTTTTAACGGAAGATATTTTCTTTTTTGCCACAGCTCTCCATGGACTTCCAAATATCACTCTGCAAATTCCACAAGAACAGTCTTAGGGAAAGGCTTCTTGAGTGTAAAGCTGTAACTATGTGAGATCATTCAAGAAAACATAAAGTAGAATCTCAGAAATCTTCTCTCAAGTTTTTAACGGAAGATATTTTCTTTTTCACCAGAGCCCTCTAAGGACTTCCAAATATCACATTTGAAATTCCACAAGAACAGTCTTAGGGAAAGGCTTTTTGAGGAGAACGATGTAAATCTGTAAGATGAATTAACAGACACAAAACAGTTTCTCAGAAATCTTCTTTTCAGTTTTTAACAGAAGATTTTTTTCTTTTTCACCATAGCCTTCTATGGGCTTTCAAATATCACTGTGAAAATTCCACAAGAACAGCCTTAGCGAAAATCTTCCTGGGGAGAAAGCTGTAACTCTTTGAGATGAATTAACAGAACACAAAGCAGTTTCTCAGAAAGTTTCTTTCCAGTTTTTAACGGAAGATATTTCCTTTTTCACCATAAACCTCTATGGGCTTCCAAATATCACTTTGCAAACTCCTCAAGAACAGTCTTAGCGAAAGGCTTCTTGAGGGGAAACTGTTACTCTGTGAGTTGTATTAACAGAACACAAAGCACTTTCTCAGAAAGCTTATTTTCAGTTTTTATCCTAGGATATTTTCTTTTTCACCATAGCCCTCTATGGGCTTCCAAATATCACTTTGCTAATTTCACAAAAACAGTCTTAGTGAACAGCTTCTTGAGGGGAAAGCTGTAACTCTGTGAGTTGAACTAACAGAACACAAAGCAGTTTCTCAGAAATCTTCTTTCCAGCTTTTAACGAAAGTTATTTCCTTTCTCACCTTAGCCCTCTATGGGTTTCCAAACGTCACTTTGCAAATTTCACAAGAACAGTCTTAGAGAAAGGCTTCTTGAGGAGAAAGCTGTAATTCTCTGAGATGAATTAACAGAACACAAAGCAGTTTCTCAGAAAGCTTCTTCTCGGTTTTTATCTTACGATATTTCCATTTTCACCATAGCCCCATATGGCCTTGCAAATATCATTTTGCAAATTCCACAAGAACAGTCTAAGCGAAAGGCTTCTTGAGGGGAAAGCTGTAACTCTGTGAGATGAATTAACATAACACAAAGCAGTTTCTCAGAAAGCTTCTTTTCAGTTTTAATCTTAGGATATTTCCTTTGTCAGCATAGCCCTGTATGGGCTTACAAATGTCACTTTGCAAATTCATCAAGAACAGTCTTAGCGAAAGGCTTCTTGAGGGGAAACTGTAGCTCTGTGAGATGAATTAACAGACCACAAAGCAGTTACTCAGAAAGCTGCTTTCCAGTTTTTAACGGAAAATATTTCCTTTTTCACCACATCCCTCTATGGGACTGCAAATATCACTTTGAAACTTCCACAAGAACAGTCTTAGCGAAAGCCTTCTTGAGGGGAAATCTGTAGCTTTGTTAGATGAACTAACAGACCACAAAGCAGTTAATCAGAAAGTTTCTTCCCAGTTTTTAACGGAAGATATTTTATTTTCACCATATCCCTCTATGGGTTTCCAAATATCACTTTGCAAATTCCACAAGAACAGTTTCAGTGAACGGCTTCTTGAGGGGAAAGCTATAACTCTGTGAGATGATTTAAGAGAACACAGTGCAGTTTCTCAGGAAGCTTCCTTTCCGTTTTTATCTTAGGATATTTTCTTTTTCGCCAGAGCCCCCTATGGGCTTCCAAATATCACTTTGCAAATTCCAGAAGAACAGTCTTAGGGAAAGACTTCTTGAGGGGAAATCTGTAACTCTCTGAGATCAATTAACAAAAAGAAAAAAAGCAGTTTCTCAGAAATCTTCTTTCAAGTTTTTAACGGAAGATATTTCCTTTTTCACCATAGCCCTCTATGGGTTTCCAATTATCACATTTCAAGTTCCACAAGAACAGTCTTAGAGAAAGGCTTTTGGAGGAGAAAGCTTAAATTGTAATATGAATTAACAGACACAAAACTGTTTTTCAGAAAGCTTCTATCCACTTTTTAACGGAAGATATTTCCTTTTTCACCATTGCCATCTAAGGGCTTCCAAATATCACTTTGCAAATATCACAAGAACAGTCTTACTGAACGGCTTCTTGACAGGAAAGCTGTAACTCTGTGAGATGAACTAACAGAACGCAAAGCAGTTTCTCAGAAAGCTACTTTCCAGTTTTTAACGGAAGATATTTCCTTTTCCACCATAGCCCTCTATGGGCTTCCGAATATCACTTTGCAAATTCCACAGAACAGTCTTAGCAAAAGGCTTCTTAAAGGGAAAGCTGTAACTCTGTGAGATGAATTATCAGAAACCACAGCAATTTCTCAGAAATGTTCTTTCCAGTTTTTAACGGAAGATATTTCCTTTTTCAGCATAGCCCTCTATGGGCTTCCAAATATCACTTTGCAAATTCCACAAGAACTGTCTTAGGGAAAGGCTTCTTGAAGGGAAAGCTGTAACTCTGTGAGATGAATTAATAGAACACAAAGCAGTTTCTCAGAAAGCTTCTTTCCAGTTTATATCGGAAGATATTTTCTTTTTCACCATATCCCTCTATGGGCTTCCAAATATCACTTTGCAAATTCCACAAGAACAGCCTTAGCGAAGGGCTACTTGAGAAAGATTTTTTAGGGGAAAGCTGTAACTCCGTGAGTTGAATTAACAGAACACAAACAGTTCATCATAAAGCTTGTCTCCAGTTTTTAACGGAAGATATTTCCTTTTTCACCGTATCCGTCTATGGGCTTCCAAATATCACTTTGCAACTTCCACAAGAACAGTCTTAGCGAAAGGCTTCTTGAGGGGAAAGCTGTAGCTCTGTGAGATTAATTAACAGAGAACAAAGCCGTTACTCAGAAAGCTTCTTTCCAGTTTTTAACGGAAGAGATTTCCTTTTTCACCATATCCCTCTATGGGCTTCGAAATATCACTTTGCAAATTCCAGAAGAACAGTCTTAGTGAACGGCTTCTTGAGGGGAAAGCTATAACACTGTGAGATGAATTAAGAGAACACAGTGCAGTTTTTCAGAATGCATCATTTCGGTTTTTATGTTACGATATTTTCTTTTTCACCATAGCTCTCTAAGGGCTTCCAAATATCACTTTGCAACTTCCACAAGAAGAGTCTTAGGGGAAGGCTACTTGAAGGGAAAGCTGTAACAGTGTGAGATAAATTAAGAGAACACAGAGTAGTTTCTCAGAAAGCTTCTTTCCAGTTTTTAACGGAAGTTATTTCCTTCATTACCATAGCCTTCTATGGGCTTCCATATATCAGTTTGCAAATTTCACAAGAACAGTCTTAGCAAAGGGCTTCTTGAGGAGAAAGCTGTAACTCTCTGAGATGAATTAACAGAACACAAAGCAGTTTCTCAGAAAGCTTCTTTTCGGTTTTTATCTTAGGATATTTCCGTATGCACCATAGTGCTCTATGGCCTTCCAAATATCTCTTTGCCAATTCCAAAAGAACAGTCTTTGAGAAAGGCTTCTTGAACGGAAAGCTGTAAATCTCTGAGTTGAATTAACAGAACAGAAAGCAGTTCCTCAGAAAGCTTCTTTTCAGTTGTTATCTTAGGATATTTCCTTTTTCACCCTAGCACTCTAAGGGCTTCCAAATATCACTTTGCAAATTCCACAAAGCAGTCTTAGCGAAAGGCTTATTGAGGGGAAGGGTGTAACTCTGTGAGATGAATTAACAGAACACAAAGCATTTTCTCAGAAAACTTCTTTCCAGTTTTTAACTGAAGATATTTCCTTTTTCACCATAGACTTCTTTAGGCTTTCAAATATCACTTGGCAAATTCCACAACAACAGTCTTAGCGAAAGGCTTCTTGCGGAGACTGCTGAAACTCTGTGAGATGAAAGAACAGAACACAAAAAAGTTTCTCCGAAATCTTCTTTCCAGTTTTTAACTAGAGATATTTCCTTTTTCACCATAGCACTCTATGGGCTTCCAAATATTACTTTGCAAATTCCACAAGAACAGTCCTAGCGAAAGGCTTCTTGAGGAGAAAGATGTAACTCTCTGAGATGAATTAACAGAACAAAGAGCAGTTTCTCAGAAAGATTCTTTTCAGTTTTTAACTGAGGATACTTCATATTTCACCATAGCCCTCTATGGGCTTCCAAATATCACTTTGAAAATTTAACAAGAACAGCCTTCGCGAAAGACTTCTTGAGAGGAAAGCTGTAACTCTGTGAGATGAATTAACAGAACACAAAACAGTTTCTCAGAAAGACTCTTTCCAGTTTTTACGGAGGATATTTCCTGTTTCACCTTAGCCCTCTGTGGAATTCCAAACATCACTTTTCAAATTCCACAATAACAGTCTTAGGGAAAGGCTTCTTAACGGGAAAAGTGTAACACTGTGAGATGAATTAAAAGAACCCAAAGCAGTTTCTCAGAAATCTTCTATTCATTTTTTAACGGAAAATATTTCCTTTTTCACCTTAGCCCTCTATGGGCTTCCAAATATCACTTTGTAAATTCCACAAGAAGAGTCTTAGCGAAAGGCTTCTTGAGGAGAAGGCTGTAACTCTGTGTGATGAATTAACAGAACACAAAACAGTTTCCAGAAAGCTTCTTTACAGTTTTTAACGAAAGATAATTCCTTTTTCACCGTAGACATCTATGGGCTTCCAAATATCACTTTGCAAATTCCACAAGAACAGTCTTAGCGAAAGGCTTCTTGAGGTGAAAGCTGTAACCCTGTGAAAAGAAATAACAGAATAAAAAGCAGTTACTCAGAAAGCTTCCTTTCTGTTATTTTCTCAGAATATTTCTTTTTTCACCATAGCCCTCAATGGGCTTCCAAATATCAATTTGCAAATTACACAAGAACAGTCTTAGTGAACGGCTTCTTCAGAGGAAAGCTGTAACTCTGTGAGATGAATTAACAGAACACTAAGAAGTTTCTCAGAAAACGTCTTTTCAGTTTTTGTCTTAGGATATTTCCTTTTTCACCGTAGCCCTCTATGGGCTTCCAAATATCACTTTACAAATTCCACAAGGACAGTCTTAGGGAAAGGCTTCTTGAGGGGAAGGGTGTAACTCTGTGAGATGAATTAAAAGAACCCAAGGCAGTTTTTCAGAAATCTTGTTTTCATTTTTTAACGGAAATTATTTCCTTTTTCACGATAGACTTCTATGGGTTTCCTAATATCTCTGCAAATTCCACAAGAACAGTCTTAGCGAAAGTTTTCTTGAGGAGAAAGCTGTGACTCTGTGAGATGAATTAGCAGAACACAAAGCAGTTTCTCAGAAAGCTTCTTTCCAGTTTTTTACTGAAGGTATTTTATTTTTCACCATAGCCCTCTATGGGCTTCCAAATATCACTTTGCAAATTCCACAAGAAGAGTCTTAGCGAAAGGCTTATTGAAGGGAAAGCTGTAACTCTGTGAGATCAATTAACAGAACGCAAGGCAGTTTCTCAGAGAGCTTCTTTTCAGTTTCTATCTTAGCATATTTCCTTTTTCACCATAGCCCTCTATGGGCTTCCAAATATCACTTTACAAATTCCACAAGAACAGTCTTAGTGAACGTCTTCTTGAGGTAAAATCTGTAACTCTGTGAGATGAATTAACAGAAGACAAATCAGTTTCTCAGAAAGCTTCTATCCAGTTTTTAACGGAAGATATTTCCTTTTTCTGCATAGACTTCTAACGGCTTCCAAATATCACCTTACAAATTCCACAGGAACAGTCTTATTGAATGGCTTCTTGTGGCGAAAGCTATAAGTATGTGAGCTGAATTAAGAGAATACAATGCAGTTTCTCAGAAAGCTTCTTTTCTTTTTTTATCTTAGGCAATTACCTTTTTCACCATAATCATCTATGGGCTTCCAATATCACTTTGCAAATTCCACAAGAACAGTCTCAGTGAACGGCTTCTTTAGGGGAAAGCTGTAACTCTGTGAGATGAATTAAAAGAACAGAAAACAATTTATCAGAAAGTTTCTTTTCAGTTTTTCACAGAAGATATTTCCTTTTTCACCATAGCCCTCTATGGGCTTCCAAATATCACTTTGCAAATTCCACAAGCACAGTCTTAGCGAAAGGCTTCTTGAGGGGAAAGCTGTAACTCTCTGAGATGAATTAACAAAACACAAAGCAGTTTCTCAGAAAGTTTCTTTCCAGTTTTTAACTGAAGTTATTTCGTTTTTCACCATAGCTCTCTATGGGCTTCCAAATATCACTTTGCAAATTCCACAAGAACAGTATTAGCCAAAGGTATCTGAGAGGACAGCTGTAACTTTGTGAGATGAATTAACAGAACACAAAGCAGTTTCTCAGAAAGCTTCTTTCCGGTTTTTAAGTGAAGATATTTCCTTTTTCACCATAGCCCTCTATGGGCTTCCAAATATCACTTTGCAAATCCCACAAGAACAGTCTTACCGAAAGGCTTCTTGAAGTGAAAGCTGTAACTCGGTGAGATATAATAACAGAACACATGGCAGATTCCCAGAATGCTTCTTTCCAGTTTTTAAGCGAAGATATTTCCTTTTTCACCATAGCCCTCTACGGGCTTCCATATGTCACTTTGCAAATTTCACAAGAACCGTCCTAGTGAACGGCTTCTTGAGGGGAAAGCTGTAACTCTGTGAAATGTATTAACAGAACACAAAGCAGTTTCTCAGAAAGCTTCTTTTCAGTTTTTTTCTAAGGAGATTTCCTCTTTCATCATAGCCCTCTATGAGCTTCCAAATATCACTTTGCAATTTCCACAAGAATAGTCTTAGTGAAAGGCTTCTTGACGTAAAGCTGTATCTCGATGAGATGTATTAAACGAACACACGGCAGTTTCTCAGAAAGCTTCTTTCCAGTTTTAAACGGAAGACATTTTCTTTTTCGCCATAACCTTGTAAGGGCTTCCAAATATCACTTTGCAAATTCCACAAGAACATTCTTAGCGATAGGCTTCTTGAGGTTAAAACTTTAACTCGTTAAGATGTATTAACAGAACACACGGCAGGTTCTCAAAAAATTTCTTTCCAGTTTTTAACGGAAGGTATTTCCTTTTTCACCATAGCCCTCTATGGGTTTCGAAATATCACTTTGAAAATTTCACAAAAATAGTGTCATTGAACGGCTTCTTGAGGGGAAAGTTGAAACTCTGTGAGATGAACTAACAGAACAGAAACCAGTTTCTCAGAAAGCTTCTTTTCGGTTTTTTACGGAAGATAATTCCTTTTTCACCATATTCCTCTATGGGCATCCAAATATCACTTTGTAAATTCCACAAGAACAGTCTTAGCGAAAGGCTTCTTGAGGGAAAAGCTGTAACTCTGTTAGATGCATTAACAGAACACAAAGCAGTTTCTCAGAAAGCTTCTTTCTAGTTTTAAATTGAAGGTATTTCCTTTTTCACCATAGCCCTCTATGGGCTTCCAAATATCACCTGGCAAATTTCACAAGAACAGTCTTAGTGAACGGCTTCTTGAGGGTAAAGCTGTAACTCAATGAGATGAACTAACAGAACACAAGGCAGTTTCTCAGAAAACTTCTTTTACGTTTTTCTCTTAGGATATTTCCATTTTCACTATAGCACTCTATGGGCTTCCGAATATAACTTTCCAAATTCCACAAGAACAGTCTTAGCGAGAGGCTTCTTAAGGGGAAATCTCTAACTCTTTGAGATGAATCAACAGAACAGAAAGCTGTTTTTCAGAAAGCTTCTTTTCAGTTTCTATCTTAGGCTATTTCCTTTTTCACCAAAGCCCTCTATGGTCTTCCAAATATCACCTTGCAAATTCCACAAGAACAGTCTTAGCGAAAGGCTTCTTGAGGGGAAAGCTCTAATTCGGTGAGATGTATTAACAGAAAACACGCCAGTTTCTCAGAAAGCTTCTTTCCCCTTTTTAACGGGAGATATTTACTTTTTCACCATAGCCTTCTATGGTTTACCAAATATGAATTTGCAAATTGCACAAGAAGAGTCTTAGTGAACGGCTTCTTGAGGGGAAAGCTCAAACTCTGTGAGATGAACTAACAGAACACAAAGTAGTTTCTCAGAAAGCTTCTTTTCGGTTTTTAATGGAAGATATTCCCTTTTTCACCATAGCCCTCTATGGGATTCGAAATTTCTCTTTGCAAATTCCACAAGAACAGTCTTAGCGAAAGGATTCTGCAGGGACAAGCTGTAACTCTGTGAGATGAATTAACAGTACACAAAGCAGTTTGTCAGAAAGCTTCTGTTCAGTTTTTATATTAGGATATTTCCTTTTTCACCATAGCCTTCTAAGGGCTCCAAATATCACTTTGCAAATCCCACAAGAACAGTCTTAGTGAAAGGCTTCTTTAAGAGAAAGCTGTAACTCTGTGAGTTGAATTAAGAGAACGCAAAGTAGTTTCTCAGAAAGTTTCTTTTCAGTTTTTATCTTAGGATATTTCCATTTTCACCATAGCCATCTATGGGCTTCCAAATATCACTTTGCAAATTCCACAAAAACAGCCTTAGCAACAGGCTTCTTGAGGAGAAAGCTGTAACTCTGTGAGTTGATTTAACAGAAAACAAAGCAGTTGCTCAGAAAGCTTCTTTTCAGTTTTTATCTTAGGGTATTTAATTTTTCACCATAGCCCTCTATGGACTTCGAAATATCACTTTGCAAATTGCACAAGAACAGTCTTAGCCAAAGATTTCTGGAGGGGAAAGCTGTAACTCTGTGAGATGAATTAACAGAACACAAAGCAGTTTCTCAGAAGTCTTCTTTCCAGTTTTTAATGGAAGATATTTCCTTTTTCACCGTAGCTCTCTCTGGGCTCCCAAATATCACTTTGCAAATTCCACAAGAACAGTATTAGTGAACGGCCTCTTGAGGGGAAAGCTGTAAATCGGTGAGATGAATAAACAGAACACAAAGCAGTTTCTCATAAAGCTTCTTTCCAGTTTTTAACTAAAGATATTTCCTTTTTCACCATAGCACTCTATAGGCTTCCTAGATCACTTTGCAAATTCCACAAAAATAGTCTTAGCGAAAGGCTTCTGGAGAGCAAAGCTGTAATTCTGTGAGATGAATTAACAGAACACATAGTAGTTTCTCAGAAATCTTCTTTCCACTTTTTATCTTAGGATATTTCCTTTTTCAACATAGCCCTCTGTGGGCTTCCAAATATCACTATGCAAATCCCACAAGAACAGTCTTAGCGAAAGGCTTCTTGTGTAGAAAGCTGTAACTCCGTGAGATATATTAACAGAACACACGGCAGTTTCTCAGAGTGCTTCTTTCTAGTTTTTAAGGGAAGATATTTCCTTTTTCACCATAGCCGACTATGGGCTTCCTAATATCACTTTGAAAATTTCACAAGAACAGTCTTATTGAATGGCTTCTTGAGGGGAAAGCTGTAACACTGTGAGATTAACTAACAGAACACAAAGCAGTTTCTCAGAAAGCTTCTTGTCGGTTTTTATCTTAGGATATTTCCTTTTTCACCACAGCCATCTATGGGCTTCCAATTATCACTTTGCAAATTCCACAAAAACAGTCTTAGCGGAAGGTGTCTTCAGGGTAAATCTCTAATTCTTTGAGAAAAATTAACAGAACACACAGCAGTTTCTCAGAGAGCTTCTTTTCAGTTTTTAACTGAAGATATTTCCTTTTTCACCGTAGCCATTTATGGGCTTCCAAATATCACTTTGCAAATACCACAACAGCAGCCTTAGCGAAAGGCTTCTTCAGGGTAAAGCTGTAACTCTGTGAGTTGAATTAACAGGAAACAAAGCAGTTTCTCTGAAAGTTTCTCTTCAGTTTTTATCTTAGGATATTTACTTTTTCACCATAGCCCTCTAAGGGCTTCCAAAGGTCACTTGGCAAATTCCACAAGAACAGTCTTTGTGAAAGGCTTCTTGAGAGGAAAGCTGTAACTTTGTGAGATGAATTAACAGAACACAAAGCAGTTTCTCAGAAAGTTTCTTTCCAGTTTTTAACTGAAGATATTTCCTTTTTCACCATAGCCCTCTATGGGCTTCCAAATATCACATTGCAAATGCCACAACAACAGTCTTAGCGAAAGGCTTCTAGAGGGGAAAGCTGTAACTCGGTTAGATGTATTAGGAGAACACACGGCAGTATCTCAGAATGCTTCTTTCAGTTTTTAACGGAAGATACTTCCTTTTTCACCATAGCCCTCTAAGGGCTTCCAAATATCACTTTACAAATTCCAAAAGAGCAGTCTTAGCGAAAGACTTCTGGAGCGGAAAACTGTAACTCTCTGAAATGAATTAACAGAACACAGAGCTGTTCCTCAGAAAGCTTCTTTCCAGTTTTCAACCGAAGATAATTTCTTTTTCCCATAGCCCTCTATGGGCTTCCAAATATCACTTAGAAAATCCCACAAGAACAGCCTTTGCGAAAGGCTTCTGGAGGGGAAAGCTGTAACTGGGTGAGGTCTATTATCAGAACACATGGCAATTTCTCAGAAAGCTTCTTTCCAGTTTTTACCTGAAGACATTTCCTTTTTCACCATAGCCCTCTATGGGCTTTCAAATATCACTTTGCAAATTCGACAACAACAGCCTTAGCGAAAGGCTTTTAGAGGGAAATGTAACTCTGTGGGATGAATTAACAGAACACAAAGCAGTTTCTCAGAAACCTTCCTTCCAGTTTTTAACGGAAAATAACTCCTTTTTCACCATAGCCCTCTATAGGATTCTAAATATCACTTTCCAAATTTCAGAAGAATAGTTTTAGTGAACGGCCTCTTGAGGGGAAATCTGTAACTCTCTGAGATGAATTAACAGAACACAAAGCAGTTTCTCAGAAACCTTCTTTCTAGTTTTTAACGGAAGATATGTCCTTTTTCACCATAGCCCTCTATGGGCTTCCAAATATCACTTTGAAAATTCCACAAGAACAGTCTTAGCGAAAGGCTTCTGCAGGGGAAACTTGTAACTCTGTGTGATGAATTAACAGAACACAAAGCAGTTTCTCAGAAAGCTTCTTTCCAGTTTTTAACTGAAGATATTTCCTTCTTCACCATAGCCCTCTATGGGCTTCCAAATATCACTTTGCCAATTCCAGAAGAACAGCCTTAGCGAAAGGAATCTTGAAGGCAAAGCTGTAACCCTGTGAGATGAATTAACAAACATAAAACAGTTTCTCAGAATGCTTCCTTTCAGTATTTGTCTTAGGATATTTCCTTTTTCACTATAGCCCTCTATGGGCTTCCAAATATCACTTTTCAAATTTCACAAGAACAGTCTTAGTGAACGACTTCTTGAGGGGAAAGCTGTAACTCTGTGAGATGAATTAACACAACACAAAGCAGTTTCTCAGAAAGCTTCTTTTCAGTTTTTATCTTAGGATTTTCCTTTTTCACCATAGCCCTCTATGGGCTTCCAAATATCACTTTGCAAATTCCACAAGAACAGTCTTAGTGAACGGCTTCATGAGAGGAAAGCTGTAACTCTGTGAGGTTAACTAACAGAACACAACGTAGTTTCTCAGAAAGATTCTTTGCAGTTTTTAACGGAAGATATTTTCTTTTTCACCATAGCCCTATACGGGCTTCCAAATATCACTTTGCAAATTCCACAAGAACAGTGTTAGCGAAAGGCTTCTGGAGAGGAAAGCTGTAACCCTGTGAGATGAATTAACAGAACACAATGCAGTTTCTCAGAAATATTCTTTCCAGTTTTTAACGAAAGATATTTCCTTTTTCAGCACAGCCCTCTATGGGCTTACAAATATCACTTTCCAAATCCCACAAGAACAGTCTTAGAGAAAGGCTTCTTGAGGTGAAAGCTGTAACATGGTGAGATGTTTTAACAGAACACACGTCAGTTTCTCAGAAAGCTTCTTTCCAATTTTTAACGTAAGTTATTTCCTTTTTCCCCATAGCCCTCTAGGGGCTTCTAAGATCACTTTGCAAATTCCACAAGAACAATCTTAGCGAAAGGCTTCTATGAGCAAAGCTGTAATTGTGTGAGATGAACTAACAAAACACGAAGCAGTTTTTCAGAAATCTTCTTTTCGGTTTTTAATGAAAGAAATTTCCTTTTTCATCATAGCCCTCAATGGGCTTCCAAATTTCACTTTGCAAATTCCACAAGAACAGTCTTAGCGAAAGGCTTTTTGAGGGGAAAACTGTAACTCTGGTGACGAACTAACAGAACACAAAGCAGTTTCTCAGAAAGCTTCTTTTCAGTTTTTGTCTTAGGATATTTCCTTTTTCACCGTAGCCCTCTATGGGCTTCCAACTATCACTTTGCATATTCCAAAAGAAAAGTCTTAGTTATCGGCTTCACGATAGGAAAGCTGTAACTCTGTGAGATTAATTAATGGAACACAAAGCAGTTTCTCAGAAAGGTTCTTTCCAGTTTTTAGCGGAAGATATTTCCTTTTTCACCATAGTCCACTATGGGCTTCAAAATATCACTTTCCAAATTCCACAAGAACAGTGTCAGCGAAAAACTTCTGGAGGGAAAAACTGTAACTCTGTGAGATGAATTAACAGAACACAAAGCAGTTTCTCAGAAATCTTCTTTCCAGTTTTTAACGAAAGATATTTCCTTTTTCACCAAAGTCCTCTATGGGATTACAAATATCACTTTGCAAATTTCACAAGAACAGTCTTAGTGAAGGGCTTCTTGAGGGGAAAGCTGTAACACTGTGAGATGAACTAACACAACACAAAGCAGTTTCTCAGACAGCTTCTTTTCGGTTTTTACCTTAGGTTATTTCCATGTTCAAAATAGCCCTCTCTGGGCTTCCAAGTATCACTTTGCAAATTCCACAAGAACAGTCTTATAGAAAGGCTTCTTGAGGGGAAAGCTGTAACACGGTGAGATGTATTAACAGAACACACGGCAGTTTCTCAGAAAGCTTCTTTCCAGTTTTTAACGGAAGTTATTACCCTTTTCACCATAGCCCTCCATGGGCTTGCAAATATCACTTTGCAAATTCCAGAAGAACAGTCTTAGCGAAAGGCTTCTGAAGGGGAAATCTGTAACTCTGTGAGTTGAATTAACAGAACACAAAGCAGTTTCTCACAAATCTTCTTTCCAGTTTTTAACGGAAGATAGTTCCTTTTTCACCATAGTCCTCTATGGGCTTCCAAATATGACTTTGCAAACTCCACAAGAACAGTCTTAGCGAAATGCTTCTTGAGGGGGGAAGCTGTAATTCTGTGAGATGAATTAACAGAACACAAAGCACTCTCTCAGAAAGCTTCTTTCCAGTAGTTAACTGAAGATATTTCCTTTTTCACTATAGCCCTCTATGGGCTTCCAAATATCACTTTGGAAATCCCACAAGAACAGTCTTAGCAAAAGGCTTCTTGAGAGGAAAGCTGTACCTCGGTGATATGTACTAACAGAACACACCGCATTTTCTCAGAATGGTTCTTTCCAGTTTTTAACGGAAGATATTACCTTTTTCTCCTTAGCCCTTTATGGGCTTCCAAATATCACTTTACAAATTTCACAAAACAGTCTTAGTGAATGGCTTCTTGAGGGGAAAGCTGTAACTCTGTGAGTGAACTAACAAAACACAAAGCAGCTTTTCATACAGCTTCTTTTCGGTTTTTATCTTAGGATATTTCCATTTTCACCATAGCCTACTATGGGCATCGAAATATCACTTTGGAAATTCCACAAAAACAGTCTTAGCGGAAGGATTCTTGAGGCAAAAGCAGTAACTCTTTGAGATGAATTAACAGAACACAAAGCAGTTTCTCAGAAAGCTTCTTTTCAGTTTTTAACTGAAGATATTTCCTTTTTCACCATAGCCCTCTATGGGCTTCAAAATATCACTTTGTAAATTCCACAACAACAGCCTTAGCTAAAGTCTTCCCGAGGTAAAAGAGTAACTCTGTAACTTGAATTAACAGAACACATAGCAGTTTCTCAGAAAGCTTCTTTTCAGTTTTTATCTTAGGATGTTTCCTTTTTCACCATTGCCCTCTATGTGCCTCCAAATATCACTTTGCAATTCCACAAGAACAGTCTAAGTGAATGGCTTCCTGAGGGGAAAGCTGTAGCTCGGTGATATGTACTAACAGAACACACCGCATTTTCTCAGAATGGTTCTTTCCAGTTTTTAACGGAAGATATTTCCTTTTTCACCATAAACCTCTATGGGCTTCCAAATATCACTTTGCAAACTCCTCAAGAACAGTCTTAGCGAAAGGCTTCTTGAGGGGAAACTGTTACTCTGTGAGTTGTATTAACAGAACACAAAGCACTTTCTCAGAAAGCTTATTTTCAGTTTTTATCCTAGGATATTTTCTTTTTCACCATAGCCCTCTATGGGCTTCCAAATATCACTTTGCTAATTTCACAAAAACAGTCTTAGTGAACAGCTTCTTGAGGGGAAAGCTGTAACTCTGTGAGTTGAACTAACAGAACACAAAGCAGTTTCTCAGAAATCTTCTTTCCAGCTTTTAACGAAAGTTATTTCCTTTCTCACCTTAGCCCTCTATGGGTTTCCAAACGTCACTTTGCAAATTTCACAAGAACAGTCTTAGAGAAAGGCTTCTTGAGGAGAAAGCTGTAATTCTCTGAGATGAATTAACAGAACACAAAGCAGTTTCTCAGAAAGCTTCTTCTCGGTTTTTATCTTACGATATTTCCATTTTCACCATAGCCCCATATGGCCTTGCAAATATCATTTTGCAAATTCCACAAGAACAGTCTAAGCGAAAGGCTTCTTGAGGGGAAAGCTGTAACTCTGTGAGATGAATTAACATAACACAAAGCAGTTTCTCAGAAAGCTTCTTTTCAGTTTTAATCTTAGGATATTTCCTTTGTCAGCATAGCCCTGTATGGGCTTACAAATGTCACTTTGCAAATTCATCAAGAACAGTCTTAGCGAAAGGCTTCTTGAGGGGAAACTGTAGCTCTGTGAGATGAATTAACAGACCACAAAGCAGTTACTCAGAAAGCTGCTTTCCAGTTTTTAACGGAAAATATTTCCTTTTTCACCACATCCCTCTATGGGACTGCAAATATCACTTTGAAACTTCCACAAGAACAGTCTTAGCGAAAGCCTTCTTGAGGGGAAATCTGTAGCTTTGTTAGATGAACTAACAGACCACAAAGCAGTTAATCAGAAAGTTTCTTCCCAGTTTTTAACGGAAGATATTTTATTTTCACCATATCCCTCTATGGGTTTCCAAATATCACTTTGCAAATTCCACAAGAACAGTTTCAGTGAACGGCTTCTTGAGGGGAAAGCTATAACTCTGTGAGATGATTTAAGAGAACACAGTGCAGTTTCTCAGGAAGCTTCCTTTCCGTTTTTATCTTAGGATATTTTCTTTTTCGCCAGAGCCCCCTATGGGCTTCCAAATATCACTTTGCAAATTCCAGAAGAACAGTCTTAGGGAAAGACTTCTTGAGGGGAAATCTGTAACTCTCTGAGATCAATTAACAAAAAGAAAAAAAGCAGTTTCTCAGAAATCTTCTTTCAAGTTTTTAACGGAAGATATTTCCTTTTTCACCATAGCCCTCTATGGGTTTCCAATTATCACATTTCAAGTTCCACAAGAACAGTCTTAGAGAAAGGCTTTTGGAGGAGAAAGCTTAAATTGTAATATGAATTAACAGACACAAAACTGTTTTTCAGAAAGCTTCTATCCACTTTTTAACGGAAGATATTTCCTTTTTCACCATTGCCATCTAAGGGCTTCCAAATATCACTTTGCAAATATCACAAGAACAGTCTTACTGAACGGCTTCTTGACAGGAAAGCTGTAACTCTGTGAGATGAACTAACAGAACGCAAAGCAGTTTCTCAGAAAGCTACTTTCCAGTTTTTAACGGAAGATATTTCCTTTTCCACCATAGCCCTCTATGGGCTTCCGAATATCACTTTGCAAATTCCACAGAACAGTCTTAGCAAAAGGCTTCTTAAAGGGAAAGCTGTAACTCTGTGAGATGAATTATCAGAAACCACAGCAATTTCTCAGAAATGTTCTTTCCAGTTTTTAACGGAAGATATTTCCTTTTTCAGCATAGCCCTCTATGGGCTTCCAAATATCACTTTGCAAATTCCACAAGAACTGTCTTAGGGAAAGGCTTCTTGAAGGGAAAGCTGTAACTCTGTGAGATGAATTAATAGAACACAAAGCAGTTTCTCAGAAAGCTTCTTTCCAGTTTATATCGGAAGATATTTTCTTTTTCACCATATCCCTCTATGGGCTTCCAAATATCACTTTGCAAATTCCACAAGAACAGCCTTAGCGAAGGGCTACTTGAGAAAGATTTTTTAGGGGAAAGCTGTAACTCCGTGAGTTGAATTAACAGAACACAAACAGTTCATCATAAAGCTTGTCTCCAGTTTTTAACGGAAGATATTTCCTTTTTCACCGTATCCGTCTATGGGCTTCCAAATATCACTTTGCAACTTCCACAAGAACAGTCTTAGCGAAAGGCTTCTTGAGGGGAAAGCTGTAGCTCTGTGAGATTAATTAACAGAGAACAAAGCCGTTACTCAGAAAGCTTCTTTCCAGTTTTTAACGGAAGAGATTTCCTTTTTCACCATATCCCTCTATGGGCTTCGAAATATCACTTTGCAAATTCCAGAAGAACAGTCTTAGTGAACGGCTTCTTGAGGGGAAAGCTATAACACTGTGAGATGAATTAAGAGAACACAGTGCAGTTTTTCAGAATGCATCATTTCGGTTTTTATGTTACGATATTTTCTTTTTCACCATAGCTCTCTAAGGGCTTCCAAATATCACTTTGCAACTTCCACAAGAAGAGTCTTAGGGGAAGGCTACTTGAAGGGAAAGCTGTAACAGTGTGAGATAAATTAAGAGAACACAGAGTAGTTTCTCAGAAAGCTTCTTTCCAGTTTTTAACGGAAGTTATTTCCTTCATTACCATAGCCTTCTATGGGCTTCCATATATCAGTTTGCAAATTTCACAAGAACAGTCTTAGCAAAGGGCTTCTTGAGGAGAAAGCTGTAACTCTCTGAGATGAATTAACAGAACACAAAGCAGTTTCTCAGAAAGCTTCTTTTCGGTTTTTATCTTAGGATATTTCCGTATGCACCATAGTGCTCTATGGCCTTCCAAATATCTCTTTGCCAATTCCAAAAGAACAGTCTTTGAGAAAGGCTTCTTGAACGGAAAGCTGTAAATCTCTGAGTTGAATTAACAGAACAGAAAGCAGTTCCTCAGAAAGCTTCTTTTCAGTTGTTATCTTAGGATATTTCCTTTTTCACCCTAGCACTCTAAGGGCTTCCAAATATCACTTTGCAAATTCCACAAAGCAGTCTTAGCGAAAGGCTTATTGAGGGGAAGGGTGTAACTCTGTGAGATGAATTAACAGAACACAAAGCATTTTCTCAGAAAACTTCTTTCCAGTTTTTAACTGAAGATATTTCCTTTTTCACCATAGACTTCTTTAGGCTTTCAAATATCACTTGGCAAATTCCACAACAACAGTCTTAGCGAAAGGCTTCTTGCGGAGACTGCTGAAACTCTGTGAGATGAAAGAACAGAACACAAAAAAGTTTCTCCGAAATCTTCTTTCCAGTTTTTAACTAGAGATATTTCCTTTTTCACCATAGCACTCTATGGGCTTCCAAATATTACTTTGCAAATTCCACAAGAACAGTCCTAGCGAAAGGCTTCTTGAGGAGAAAGATGTAACTCTCTGAGATGAATTAACAGAACAAAGAGCAGTTTCTCAGAAAGATTCTTTTCAGTTTTTAACTGAGGATACTTCATATTTCACCATAGCCCTCTATGGGCTTCCAAATATCACTTTGAAAATTTAACAAGAACAGCCTTCGCGAAAGACTTCTTGAGAGGAAAGCTGTAACTCTGTGAGATGAATTAACAGAACACAAAACAGTTTCTCAGAAAGACTCTTTCCAGTTTTTACGGAGGATATTTCCTGTTTCACCTTAGCCCTCTGTGGAATTCCAAACATCACTTTTCAAATTCCACAATAACAGTCTTAGGGAAAGGCTTCTTAACGGGAAAAGTGTAACACTGTGAGATGAATTAAAAGAACCCAAAGCAGTTTCTCAGAAATCTTCTATTCATTTTTTAACGGAAAATATTTCCTTTTTCACCTTAGCCCTCTATGGGCTTCCAAATATCACTTTGTAAATTCCACAAGAAGAGTCTTAGCGAAAGGCTTCTTGAGGAGAAGGCTGTAACTCTGTGTGATGAATTAACAGAACACAAAACAGTTTCCAGAAAGCTTCTTTACAGTTTTTAACGAAAGATAATTCCTTTTTCACCGTAGACATCTATGGGCTTCCAAATATCACTTTGCAAATTCCACAAGAACAGTCTTAGCGAAAGGCTTCTTGAGGTGAAAGCTGTAACCCTGTGAAAAGAAATAACAGAATAAAAAGCAGTTACTCAGAAAGCTTCCTTTCTGTTATTTTCTCAGAATATTTCTTTTTTCACCATAGCCCTCAATGGGCTTCCAAATATCAATTTGCAAATTACACAAGAACAGTCTTAGTGAACGGCTTCTTCAGAGGAAAGCTGTAACTCTGTGAGATGAATTAACAGAACACTAAGAAGTTTCTCAGAAAACGTCTTTTCAGTTTTTGTCTTAGGATATTTCCTTTTTCACCGTAGCCCTCTATGGGCTTCCAAATATCACTTTACAAATTCCACAAGGACAGTCTTAGGGAAAGGCTTCTTGAGGGGAAGGGTGTAACTCTGTGAGATGAATTAAAAGAACCCAAGGCAGTTTTTCAGAAATCTTGTTTTCATTTTTTAACGGAAATTATTTCCTTTTTCACGATAGACTTCTATGGGTTTCCTAATATCTCTGCAAATTCCACAAGAACAGTCTTAGCGAAAGTTTTCTTGAGGAGAAAGCTGTGACTCTGTGAGATGAATTAGCAGAACACAAAGCAGTTTCTCAGAAAGCTTCTTTCCAGTTTTTTACTGAAGGTATTTTATTTTTCACCATAGCCCTCTATGGGCTTCCAAATATCACTTTGCAAATTCCACAAGAAGAGTCTTAGCGAAAGGCTTATTGAAGGGAAAGCTGTAACTCTGTGAGATCAATTAACAGAACGCAAGGCAGTTTCTCAGAGAGCTTCTTTTCAGTTTCTATCTTAGCATATTTCCTTTTTCACCATAGCCCTCTATGGGCTTCCAAATATCACTTTACAAATTCCACAAGAACAGTCTTAGTGAACGTCTTCTTGAGGTAAAATCTGTAACTCTGTGAGATGAATTAACAGAAGACAAATCAGTTTCTCAGAAAGCTTCTATCCAGTTTTTAACGGAAGATATTTCCTTTTTCTGCATAGACTTCTAACGGCTTCCAAATATCACCTTACAAATTCCACAGGAACAGTCTTATTGAATGGCTTCTTGTGGCGAAAGCTATAAGTATGTGAGCTGAATTAAGAGAATACAATGCAGTTTCTCAGAAAGCTTCTTTTCTTTTTTTATCTTAGGCAATTACCTTTTTCACCATAATCATCTATGGGCTTCCAATATCACTTTGCAAATTCCACAAGAACAGTCTCAGTGAACGGCTTCTTTAGGGGAAAGCTGTAACTCTGTGAGATGAATTAAAAGAACAGAAAACAATTTATCAGAAAGTTTCTTTTCAGTTTTTCACAGAAGATATTTCCTTTTTCACCATAGCCCTCTATGGGCTTCCAAATATCACTTTGCAAATTCCACAAGCACAGTCTTAGCGAAAGGCTTCTTGAGGGGAAAGCTGTAACTCTCTGAGATGAATTAACAAAACACAAAGCAGTTTCTCAGAAAGTTTCTTTCCAGTTTTTAACTGAAGTTATTTCGTTTTTCACCATAGCTCTCTATGGGCTTCCAAATATCACTTTGCAAATTCCACAAGAACAGTATTAGCCAAAGGTATCTGAGAGGACAGCTGTAACTTTGTGAGATGAATTAACAGAACACAAAGCAGTTTCTCAGAAAGCTTCTTTCCGGTTTTTAAGTGAAGATATTTCCTTTTTCACCATAGCCCTCTATGGGCTTCCAAATATCACTTTGCAAATCCCACAAGAACAGTCTTACCGAAAGGCTTCTTGAAGTGAAAGCTGTAACTCGGTGAGATATAATAACAGAACACATGGCAGATTCCCAGAATGCTTCTTTCCAGTTTTTAAGCGAAGATATTTCCTTTTTCACCATAGCCCTCTACGGGCTTCCATAGGTCACTTTGCAAATTTCACAAGAACCGTCCTAGTGAACGGCTTCTTGAGGGGAAAGCTGTAACTCTGTGAAATGTATTAACAGAACACAAAGCAGTTTCTCAGAAAGCTTCTTTTCAGTTTTTTTCTAAGGAGATTTCCTCTTTCATCATAGCCCTCTATGAGCTTCCAAATATCACTTTGCAATTTCCACAAGAATAGTCTTAGTGAAAGGCTTCTTGACGTAAAGCTGTATCTCGATGAGATGTATTAAACGAACACACGGCAGTTTCTCAGAAAGCTTCTTTCCAGTTTTAAACGGAAGACATTTTCTTTTTCGCCATAACCTTGTAAGGGCTTCCAAATATCACTTTGCAAATTCCACAAGAACATTCTTAGCGATAGGCTTCTTGAGGTTAAAACTTTAACTCGTTAAGATGTATTAACAGAACACACGGCAGGTTCTCAAAAAATTTCTTTCCAGTTTTTAACGGAAGGTATTTCCTTTTTCACCATAGCCCTCTATGGGTTTCGAAATATCACTTTGAAAATTTCACAAAAATAGTGTCATTGAACGGCTTCTTGAGGGGAAAGTTGAAACTCTGTGAGATGAACTAACAGAACAGAAACCAGTTTCTCAGAAAGCTTCTTTTCGGTTTTTTACGGAAGATAATTCCTTTTTCACCATATTCCTCTATGGGCATCCAAATATCACTTTGTAAATTCCACAAGAACAGTCTTAGCGAAAGGCTTCTTGAGGGAAAAGCTGTAACTCTGTTAGATGCATTAACAGAACACAAAGCAGTTTCTCAGAAAGCTTCTTTCTAGTTTTAAATTGAAGGTATTTCCTTTTTCACCATAGCCCTCTATGGGCTTCCAAATATCACCTGGCAAATTTCACAAGAACAGTCTTAGTGAACGGCTTCTTGAGGGTAAAGCTGTAACTCAATGAGATGAACTAACAGAACACAAGGCAGTTTCTCAGAAAACTTCTTTTACGTTTTTCTCTTAGGATATTTCCATTTTCACTATAGCACTCTATGGGCTTCCGAATATAACTTTCCAAATTCCACAAGAACAGTCTTAGCGAGAGGCTTCTTAAGGGGAAATCTCTAACTCTTTGAGATGAATCAACAGAACAGAAAGCTGTTTTTCAGAAAGCTTCTTTTCAGTTTCTATCTTAGGCTATTTCCTTTTTCACCAAAGCCCTCTATGGTCTTCCAAATATCACCTTGCAAATTCCACAAGAACAGTCTTAGCGAAAGGCTTCTTGAGGGGAAAGCTCTAATTCGGTGAGATGTATTAACAGAAAACACGCCAGTTTCTC
This sequence comes from Chlorocebus sabaeus, assembly GCF_047675955.1. Lineage (NCBI taxonomy): Eukaryota > Metazoa > Chordata > Mammalia > Primates > Cercopithecidae > Chlorocebus > Chlorocebus sabaeus. Next base: position 707,542 of record NW_027326769.1, on the reverse strand, counting down.
AGAAAGCTTCTTTCCCCTTTTTAACGGGAGATATTTACTTTTTCACCATAGCCTTCTATGGTTTACCAAATATGAATTTGCAAATTGCACAAGAAGAGTCTTAGTGAACGGCTTCTTGAGGGGAAAGCTCAAACTCTGTGAGATGAACTAACAGAACACAAAGTAGTTTCTCAGAAAGCTTCTTTTCGGTTTTTAATGGAAGATATTCCCTTTTTCACCATAGCCCTCTATGGGATTCGAAATTTCTCTTTGCAAATTCCACAAGAACAGTCTTAGCGAAAGGATTCTGCAGGGACAAGCTGTAACTCTGTGAGATGAATTAACAGTACACAAAGCAGTTTGTCAGAAAGCTTCTGTTCAGTTTTTATATTAGGATATTTCCTTTTTCACCATAGCCTTCTAAGGGCTCCAAATATCACTTTGCAAATCCCACAAGAACAGTCTTAGTGAAAGGCTTCTTTAAGAGAAAGCTGTAACTCTGTGAGTTGAATTAAGAGAACGCAAAGTAGTTTCTCAGAAAGTTTCTTTTCAGTTTTTATCTTAGGATATTTCCATTTTCACCATAGCCATCTATGGGCTTCCAAATATCACTTTGCAAATTCCACAAAAACAGCCTTAGCAACAGGCTTCTTGAGGAGAAAGCTGTAACTCTGTGAGTTGATTTAACAGAAAACAAAGCAGTTGCTCAGAAAGCTTCTTTTCAGTTTTTATCTTAGGGTATTTAATTTTTCACCATAGCCCTCTATGGACTTCGAAATATCACTTTGCAAATTGCACAAGAACAGTCTTAGCCAAAGATTTCTGGAGGGGAAAGCTGTAACTCTGTGAGATGAATTAACAGAACACAAAGCAGTTTCTCAGAAGTCTTCTTTCCAGTTTTTAATGGAAGATATTTCCTTTTTCACCGTAGCTCTCTCTGGGCTCCCAAATATCACTTTGCAAATTCCACAAGAACAGTATTAGTGAACGGCCTCTTGAGGGGAAAGCTGTAAATCGGTGAGATGAATAAACAGAACACAAAGCAGTTTCTCATAAAGCTTCTTTCCAGTTTTTAACTAAAGATATTTCCTTTTTCACCATAGCACTCTATAGGCTTCCTAGATCACTTTGCAAATTCCACAAAAATAGTCTTAGCGAAAGGCTTCTGGAGAGCAAAGCTGTAATTCTGTGAGATGAATTAACAGAACACATAGTAGTTTCTCAGAAATCTTCTTTCCACTTTTTATCTTAGGATATTTCCTTTTTCAACATAGCCCTCTGTGGGCTTCCAAATATCACTATGCAAATCCCACAAGAACAGTCTTAGCGAAAGGCTTCTTGTGTAGAAAGCTGTAACTCCGTGAGATATATTAACAGAACACACGGCAGTTTCTCAGAGTGCTTCTTTCTAGTTTTTAAGGGAAGATATTTCCTTTTTCACCATAGCCGACTATGGGCTTCCTAATATCACTTTGAAAATTTCACAAGAACAGTCTTATTGAATGGCTTCTTGAGGGGAAAGCTGTAACACTGTGAGATTAACTAACAGAACACAAAGCAGTTTCTCAGAAAGCTTCTTGTCGGTTTTTATCTTAGGATATTTCCTTTTTCACCACAGCCATCTATGGGCTTCCAATTATCACTTTGCAAATTCCACAAAAACAGTCTTAGCGGAAGGTGTCTTCAGGGTAAATCTCTAATTCTTTGAGAAAAATTAACAGAACACACAGCAGTTTCTCAGAGAGCTTCTTTTCAGTTTTTAACTGAAGATATTTCCTTTTTCACCGTAGCCATTTATGGGCTTCCAAATATCACTTTGCAAATACCACAACAGCAGCCTTAGCGAAAGGCTTCTTCAGGGTAAAGCTGTAACTCTGTGAGTTGAATTAACAGGAAACAAAGCAGTTTCTCTGAAAGTTTCTCTTCAGTTTTTATCTTAGGATATTTACTTTTTCACCATAGCCCTCTAAGGGCTTCCAAAGGTCACTTGGCAAATTCCACAAGAACAGTCTTTGTGAAAGGCTTCTTGAGAGGAAAGCTGTAACTTTGTGAGATGAATTAACAGAACACAAAGCAGTTTCTCAGAAAGTTTCTTTCCAGTTTTTAACTGAAGATATTTCCTTTTTCACCATAGCCCTCTATGGGCTTCCAAATATCACATTGCAAATGCCACAACAACAGTCTTAGCGAAAGGCTTCTAGAGGGGAAAGCTGTAACTCGGTTAGATGTATTAGGAGAACACACGGCAGTATCTCAGAATGCTTCTTTCAGTTTTTAACGGAAGATACTTCCTTTTTCACCATAGCCCTCTAAGGGCTTCCAAATATCACTTTACAAATTCCAAAAGAGCAGTCTTAGCGAAAGACTTCTGGAGCGGAAAACTGTAACTCTCTGAAATGAATTAACAGAACACAGAGCTGTTCCTCAGAAAGCTTCTTTCCAGTTTTCAACCGAAGATAATTTCTTTTTCCCATAGCCCTCTATGGGCTTCCAAATATCACTTAGAAAATCCCACAAGAACAGCCTTTGCGAAAGGCTTCTGGAGGGGAAAGCTGTAACTGGGTGAGGTCTATTATCAGAACACATGGCAATTTCTCAGAAAGCTTCTTTCCAGTTTTTACCTGAAGACATTTCCTTTTTCACCATAGCCCTCTATGGGCTTTCAAATATCACTTTGCAAATTCGACAACAACAGCCTTAGCGAAAGGCTTTTAGAGGGAAATGTAACTCTGTGGGATGAATTAACAGAACACAAAGCAGTTTCTCAGAAACCTTCCTTCCAGTTTTTAACGGAAAATAACTCCTTTTTCACCATAGCCCTCTATAGGATTCTAAATATCACTTTCCAAATTTCAGAAGAATAGTTTTAGTGAACGGCCTCTTGAGGGGAAATCTGTAACTCTCTGAGATGAATTAACAGAACACAAAGCAGTTTCTCAGAAACCTTCTTTCTAGTTTTTAACGGAAGATATGTCCTTTTTCACCATAGCCCTCTATGGGCTTCCAAATATCACTTTGAAAATTCCACAAGAACAGTCTTAGCGAAAGGCTTCTGCAGGGGAAACTTGTAACTCTGTGTGATGAATTAACAGAACACAAAGCAGTTTCTCAGAAAGCTTCTTTCCAGTTTTTAACTGAAGATATTTCCTTCTTCACCATAGCCCTCTATGGGCTTCCAAATATCACTTTGCCAATTCCAGAAGAACAGCCTTAGCGAAAGGAATCTTGAAGGCAAAGCTGTAACCCTGTGAGATGAATTAACAAACATAAAACAGTTTCTCAGAATGCTTCCTTTCAGTATTTGTCTTAGGATATTTCCTTTTTCACTATAGCCCTCTATGGGCTTCCAAATATCACTTTTCAAATTTCACAAGAACAGTCTTAGTGAACGACTTCTTGAGGGGAAAGCTGTAACTCTGTGAGATGAATTAACACAACACAAAGCAGTTTCTCAGAAAGCTTCTTTTCAGTTTTTATCTTAGGATTTTCCTTTTTCACCATAGCCCTCTATGGGCTTCCAAATATCACTTTGCAAATTCCACAAGAACAGTCTTAGTGAACGGCTTCATGAGAGGAAAGCTGTAACTCTGTGAGGTTAACTAACAGAACACAACGTAGTTTCTCAGAAAGATTCTTTGCAGTTTTTAACGGAAGATATTTTCTTTTTCACCATAGCCCTATACGGGCTTCCAAATATCACTTTGCAAATTCCACAAGAACAGTGTTAGCGAAAGGCTTCTGGAGAGGAAAGCTGTAACCCTGTGAGATGAATTAACAGAACACAATGCAGTTTCTCAGAAATATTCTTTCCAGTTTTTAACGAAAGATATTTCCTTTTTCAGCACAGCCCTCTATGGGCTTACAAATATCACTTTCCAAATCCCACAAGAACAGTCTTAGAGAAAGGCTTCTTGAGGTGAAAGCTGTAACATGGTGAGATGTTTTAACAGAACACACGTCAGTTTCTCAGAAAGCTTCTTTCCAATTTTTAACGTAAGTTATTTCCTTTTTCCCCATAGCCCTCTAGGGGCTTCTAAGATCACTTTGCAAATTCCACAAGAACAATCTTAGCGAAAGGCTTCTATGAGCAAAGCTGTAATTGTGTGAGATGAACTAACAAAACACGAAGCAGTTTTTCAGAAATCTTCTTTTCGGTTTTTAATGAAAGAAATTTCCTTTTTCATCATAGCCCTCAATGGGCTTCCAAATTTCACTTTGCAAATTCCACAAGAACAGTCTTAGCGAAAGGCTTTTTGAGGGGAAAACTGTAACTCTGGTGACGAACTAACAGAACACAAAGCAGTTTCTCAGAAAGCTTCTTTTCAGTTTTTGTCTTAGGATATTTCCTTTTTCACCGTAGCCCTCTATGGGCTTCCAACTATCACTTTGCATATTCCAAAAGAAAAGTCTTAGTTATCGGCTTCACGATAGGAAAGCTGTAACTCTGTGAGATTAATTAATGGAACACAAAGCAGTTTCTCAGAAAGGTTCTTTCCAGTTTTTAGCGGAAGATATTTCCTTTTTCACCATAGTCCACTATGGGCTTCAAAATATCACTTTCCAAATTCCACAAGAACAGTGTCAGCGAAAAACTTCTGGAGGGAAAAACTGTAACTCTGTGAGATGAATTAACAGAACACAAAGCAGTTTCTCAGAAATCTTCTTTCCAGTTTTTAACGAAAGATATTTCCTTTTTCACCAAAGTCCTCTATGGGATTACAAATATCACTTTGCAAATTTCACAAGAACAGTCTTAGTGAAGGGCTTCTTGAGGGGAAAGCTGTAACACTGTGAGATGAACTAACACAACACAAAGCAGTTTCTCAGACAGCTTCTTTTCGGTTTTTACCTTAGGTTATTTCCATGTTCAAAATAGCCCTCTCTGGGCTTCCAAGTATCACTTTGCAAATTCCACAAGAACAGTCTTATAGAAAGGCTTCTTGAGGGGAAAGCTGTAACACGGTGAGATGTATTAACAGAACACACGGCAGTTTCTCAGAAAGCTTCTTTCCAGTTTTTAACGGAAGTTATTACCCTTTTCACCATAGCCCTCCATGGGCTTGCAAATATCACTTTGCAAATTCCAGAAGAACAGTCTTAGCGAAAGGCTTCTGAAGGGGAAATCTGTAACTCTGTGAGTTGAATTAACAGAACACAAAGCAGTTTCTCACAAATCTTCTTTCCAGTTTTTAACGGAAGATAGTTCCTTTTTCACCATAGTCCTCTATGGGCTTCCAAATATGACTTTGCAAACTCCACAAGAACAGTCTTAGCGAAATGCTTCTTGAGGGGGGAAGCTGTAATTCTGTGAGATGAATTAACAGAACACAAAGCACTCTCTCAGAAAGCTTCTTTCCAGTAGTTAACTGAAGATATTTCCTTTTTCACTATAGCCCTCTATGGGCTTCCAAATATCACTTTGGAAATCCCACAAGAACAGTCTTAGCAAAAGGCTTCTTGAGAGGAAAGCTGTACCTCGGTGATATGTACTAACAGAACACACCGCATTTTCTCAGAATGGTTCTTTCCAGTTTTTAACGGAAGATATTACCTTTTTCTCCTTAGCCCTTTATGGGCTTCCAAATATCACTTTACAAATTTCACAAAACAGTCTTAGTGAATGGCTTCTTGAGGGGAAAGCTGTAACTCTGTGAGTGAACTAACAAAACACAAAGCAGCTTTTCATACAGCTTCTTTTCGGTTTTTATCTTAGGATATTTCCATTTTCACCATAGCCTACTATGGGCATCGAAATATCACTTTGGAAATTCCACAAAAACAGTCTTAGCGGAAGGATTCTTGAGGCAAAAGCAGTAACTCTTTGAGATGAATTAACAGAACACAAAGCAGTTTCTCAGAAAGCTTCTTTTCAGTTTTTAACTGAAGATATTTCCTTTTTCACCATAGCCCTCTATGGGCTTCAAAATATCACTTTGTAAATTCCACAACAACAGCCTTAGCTAAAGTCTTCCCGAGGTAAAAGAGTAACTCTGTAACTTGAATTAACAGAACACATAGCAGTTTCTCAGAAAGCTTCTTTTCAGTTTTTATCTTAGGATGTTTCCTTTTTCACCATTGCCCTCTATGTGCCTCCAAATATCACTTTGCAATTCCACAAGAACAGTCTAAGTGAATGGCTTCCTGAGGGGAAAGCTGTAGCTCGGTGATATGTACTAACAGAACACACCGCATTTTCTCAGAATGGTTCTTTCCAGTTTTTAACGGAAGATATTTCCTTTTTCACCATAAACCTCTATGGGCTTCCAAATATCACTTTGCAAACTCCTCAAGAACAGTCTTAGCGAAAGGCTTCTTGAGGGGAAACTGTTACTCTGTGAGTTGTATTAACAGAACACAAAGCACTTTCTCAGAAAGCTTATTTTCAGTTTTTATCCTAGGATATTTTCTTTTTCACCATAGCCCTCTATGGGCTTCCAAATATCACTTTGCTAATTTCACAAAAACAGTCTTAGTGAACAGCTTCTTGAGGGGAAAGCTGTAACTCTGTGAGTTGAACTAACAGAACACAAAGCAGTTTCTCAGAAATCTTCTTTCCAGCTTTTAACGAAAGTTATTTCCTTTCTCACCTTAGCCCTCTATGGGTTTCCAAACGTCACTTTGCAAATTTCACAAGAACAGTCTTAGAGAAAGGCTTCTTGAGGAGAAAGCTGTAATTCTCTGAGATGAATTAACAGAACACAAAGCAGTTTCTCAGAAAGCTTCTTCTCGGTTTTTATCTTACGATATTTCCATTTTCACCATAGCCCCATATGGCCTTGCAAATATCATTTTGCAAATTCCACAAGAACAGTCTAAGCGAAAGGCTTCTTGAGGGGAAAGCTGTAACTCTGTGAGATGAATTAACATAACACAAAGCAGTTTCTCAGAAAGCTTCTTTTCAGTTTTAATCTTAGGATATTTCCTTTGTCAGCATAGCCCTGTATGGGCTTACAAATGTCACTTTGCAAATTCATCAAGAACAGTCTTAGCGAAAGGCTTCTTGAGGGGAAACTGTAGCTCTGTGAGATGAATTAACAGACCACAAAGCAGTTACTCAGAAAGCTGCTTTCCAGTTTTTAACGGAAAATATTTCCTTTTTCACCACATCCCTCTATGGGACTGCAAATATCACTTTGAAACTTCCACAAGAACAGTCTTAGCGAAAGCCTTCTTGAGGGGAAATCTGTAGCTTTGTTAGATGAACTAACAGACCACAAAGCAGTTAATCAGAAAGTTTCTTCCCAGTTTTTAACGGAAGATATTTTATTTTCACCATATCCCTCTATGGGTTTCCAAATATCACTTTGCAAATTCCACAAGAACAGTTTCAGTGAACGGCTTCTTGAGGGGAAAGCTATAACTCTGTGAGATGATTTAAGAGAACACAGTGCAGTTTCTCAGGAAGCTTCCTTTCCGTTTTTATCTTAGGATATTTTCTTTTTCGCCAGAGCCCCCTATGGGCTTCCAAATATCACTTTGCAAATTCCAGAAGAACAGTCTTAGGGAAAGACTTCTTGAGGGGAAATCTGTAACTCTCTGAGATCAATTAACAAAAAGAAAAAAAGCAGTTTCTCAGAAATCTTCTTTCAAGTTTTTAACGGAAGATATTTCCTTTTTCACCATAGCCCTCTATGGGTTTCCAATTATCACATTTCAAGTTCCACAAGAACAGTCTTAGAGAAAGGCTTTTGGAGGAGAAAGCTTAAATTGTAATATGAATTAACAGACACAAAACTGTTTTTCAGAAAGCTTCTATCCACTTTTTAACGGAAGATATTTCCTTTTTCACCATTGCCATCTAAGGGCTTCCAAATATCACTTTGCAAATATCACAAGAACAGTCTTACTGAACGGCTTCTTGACAGGAAAGCTGTAACTCTGTGAGATGAACTAACAGAACGCAAAGCAGTTTCTCAGAAAGCTACTTTCCAGTTTTTAACGGAAGATATTTCCTTTTCCACCATAGCCCTCTATGGGCTTCCGAATATCACTTTGCAAATTCCACAGAACAGTCTTAGCAAAAGGCTTCTTAAAGGGAAAGCTGTAACTCTGTGAGATGAATTATCAGAAACCACAGCAATTTCTCAGAAATGTTCTTTCCAGTTTTTAACGGAAGATATTTCCTTTTTCAGCATAGCCCTCTATGGGCTTCCAAATATCACTTTGCAAATTCCACAAGAACTGTCTTAGGGAAAGGCTTCTTGAAGGGAAAGCTGTAACTCTGTGAGATGAATTAATAGAACACAAAGCAGTTTCTCAGAAAGCTTCTTTCCAGTTTATATCGGAAGATATTTTCTTTTTCACCATATCCCTCTATGGGCTTCCAAATATCACTTTGCAAATTCCACAAGAACAGCCTTAGCGAAGGGCTACTTGAGAAAGATTTTTTAGGGGAAAGCTGTAACTCCGTGAGTTGAATTAACAGAACACAAACAGTTCATCATAAAGCTTGTCTCCAGTTTTTAACGGAAGATATTTCCTTTTTCACCGTATCCGTCTATGGGCTTCCAAATATCACTTTGCAACTTCCACAAGAACAGTCTTAGCGAAAGGCTTCTTGAGGGGAAAGCTGTAGCTCTGTGAGATTAATTAACAGAGAACAAAGCCGTTACTCAGAAAGCTTCTTTCCAGTTTTTAACGGAAGAGATTTCCTTTTTCACCATATCCCTCTATGGGCTTCGAAATATCACTTTGCAAATTCCAGAAGAACAGTCTTAGTGAACGGCTTCTTGAGGGGAAAGCTATAACACTGTGAGATGAATTAAGAGAACACAGTGCAGTTTTTCAGAATGCATCATTTCGGTTTTTATGTTACGATATTTTCTTTTTCACCATAGCTCTCTAAGGGCTTCCAAATATCACTTTGCAACTTCCACAAGAAGAGTCTTAGGGGAAGGCTACTTGAAGGGAAAGCTGTAACAGTGTGAGATAAATTAAGAGAACACAGAGTAGTTTCTCAGAAAGCTTCTTTCCAGTTTTTAACGGAAGTTATTTCCTTCATTACCATAGCCTTCTATGGGCTTCCATATATCAGTTTGCAAATTTCACAAGAACAGTCTTAGCAAAGGGCTTCTTGAGGAGAAAGCTGTAACTCTCTGAGATGAATTAACAGAACACAAAGCAGTTTCTCAGAAAGCTTCTTTTCGGTTTTTATCTTAGGATATTTCCGTATGCACCATAGTGCTCTATGGCCTTCCAAATATCTCTTTGCCAATTCCAAAAGAACAGTCTTTGAGAAAGGCTTCTTGAACGGAAAGCTGTAAATCTCTGAGTTGAATTAACAGAACAGAAAGCAGTTCCTCAGAAAGCTTCTTTTCAGTTGTTATCTTAGGATATTTCCTTTTTCACCCTAGCACTCTAAGGGCTTCCAAATATCACTTTGCAAATTCCACAAAGCAGTCTTAGCGAAAGGCTTATTGAGGGGAAGGGTGTAACTCTGTGAGATGAATTAACAGAACACAAAGCATTTTCTCAGAAAACTTCTTTCCAGTTTTTAACTGAAGATATTTCCTTTTTCACCATAGACTTCTTTAGGCTTTCAAATATCACTTGGCAAATTCCACAACAACAGTCTTAGCGAAAGGCTTCTTGCGGAGACTGCTGAAACTCTGTGAGATGAAAGAACAGAACACAAAAAAGTTTCTCCGAAATCTTCTTTCCAGTTTTTAACTAGAGATATTTCCTTTTTCACCATAGCACTCTATGGGCTTCCAAATATTACTTTGCAAATTCCACAAGAACAGTCCTAGCGAAAGGCTTCTTGAGGAGAAAGATGTAACTCTCTGAGATGAATTAACAGAACAAAGAGCAGTTTCTCAGAAAGATTCTTTTCAGTTTTTAACTGAGGATACTTCATATTTCACCATAGCCCTCTATGGGCTTCCAAATATCACTTTGAAAATTTAACAAGAACAGCCTTCGCGAAAGACTTCTTGAGAGGAAAGCTGTAACTCTGTGAGATGAATTAACAGAACACAAAACAGTTTCTCAGAAAGACTCTTTCCAGTTTTTACGGAGGATATTTCCTGTTTCACCTTAGCCCTCTGTGGAATTCCAAACATCACTTTTCAAATTCCACAATAACAGTCTTAGGGAAAGGCTTCTTAACGGGAAAAGTGTAACACTGTGAGATGAATTAAAAGAACCCAAAGCAGTTTCTCAGAAATCTTCTATTCATTTTTTAACGGAAAATATTTCCTTTTTCACCTTAGCCCTCTATGGGCTTCCAAATATCACTTTGTAAATTCCACAAGAAGAGTCTTAGCGAAAGGCTTCTTGAGGAGAAGGCTGTAACTCTGTGTGATGAATTAACAGAACACAAAACAGTTTCCAGAAAGCTTCTTTACAGTTTTTAACGAAAGATAATTCCTTTTTCACCGTAGACATCTATGGGCTTCCAAATATCACTTTGCAAATTCCACAAGAACAGTCTTAGCGAAAGGCTTCTTGAGGTGAAAGCTGTAACCCTGTGAAAAGAAATAACAGAATAAAAAGCAGTTACTCAGAAAGCTTCCTTTCTGTTATTTTCTCAGAATATTTCTTTTTTCACCATAGCCCTCAATGGGCTTCCAAATATCAATTTGCAAATTACACAAGAACAGTCTTAGTGAACGGCTTCTTCAGAGGAAAGCTGTAACTCTGTGAGATGAATTAACAGAACACTAAGAAGTTTCTCAGAAAACGTCTTTTCAGTTTTTGTCTTAGGATATTTCCTTTTTCACCGTAGCCCTCTATGGGCTTCCAAATATCACTTTACAAATTCCACAAGGACAGTCTTAGGGAAAGGCTTCTTGAGGGGAAGGGTGTAACTCTGTGAGATGAATTAAAAGAACCCAAGGCAGTTTTTCAGAAATCTTGTTTTCATTTTTTAACGGAAATTATTTCCTTTTTCACGATAGACTTCTATGGGTTTCCTAATATCTCTGCAAATTCCACAAGAACAGTCTTAGCGAAAGTTTTCTTGAGGAGAAAGCTGTGACTCTGTGAGATGAATTAGCAGAACACAAAGCAGTTTCTCAGAAAGCTTCTTTCCAGTTTTTTACTGAAGGTATTTTATTTTTCACCATAGCCCTCTATGGGCTTCCAAATATCACTTTGCAAATTCCACAAGAAGAGTCTTAGCGAAAGGCTTATTGAAGGGAAAGCTGTAACTCTGTGAGATCAATTAACAGAACGCAAGGCAGTTTCTCAGAGAGCTTCTTTTCAGTTTCTATCTTAGCATATTTCCTTTTTCACCATAGCCCTCTATGGGCTTCCAAATATCACTTTACAAATTCCACAAGAACAGTCTTAGTGAACGTCTTCTTGAGGTAAAATCTGTAACTCTGTGAGATGAATTAACAGAAGACAAATCAGTTTCTCAGAAAGCTTCTATCCAGTTTTTAACGGAAGATATTTCCTTTTTCTGCATAGACTTCTAACGGCTTCCAAATATCACCTTACAAATTCCACAGGAACAGTCTTATTGAATGGCTTCTTGTGGCGAAAGCTATAAGTATGTGAGCTGAATTAAGAGAATACAATGCAGTTTCTCAGAAAGCTTCTTTTCTTTTTTTATCTTAGGCAATTACCTTTTTCACCATAATCATCTATGGGCTTCCAATATCACTTTGCAAATTCCACAAGAACAGTCTCAGTGAACGGCTTCTTTAGGGGAAAGCTGTAACTCTGTGAGATGAATTAAAAGAACAGAAAACAATTTATCAGAAAGTTTCTTTTCAGTTTTTCACAGAAGATATTTCCTTTTTCACCATAGCCCTCTATGGGCTTCCAAATATCACTTTGCAAATTCCACAAGCACAGTCTTAGCGAAAGGCTTCTTGAGGGGAAAGCTGTAACTCTCTGAGATGAATTAACAAAACACAAAGCAGTTTCTCAGAAAGTTTCTTTCCAGTTTTTAACTGAAGTTATTTCGTTTTTCACCATAGCTCTCTATGGGCTTCCAAATATCACTTTGCAAATTCCACAAGAACAGTATTAGCCAAAGGTATCTGAGAGGACAGCTGTAACTTTGTGAGATGAATTAACAGAACACAAAGCAGTTTCTCAGAAAGCTTCTTTCCGGTTTTTAAGTGAAGATATTTCCTTTTTCACCATAGCCCTCTATGGGCTTCCAAATATCACTTTGCAAATCCCACAAGAACAGTCTTACCGAAAGGCTTCTTGAAGTGAAAGCTGTAACTCGGTGAGATATAATAACAGAACACATGGCAGATTCCCAGAATGCTTCTTTCCAGTTTTTAAGCGAAGATATTTCCTTTTTCACCATAGCCCTCTACGGGCTTCCATAGGTCACTTTGCAAATTTCACAAGAACCGTCCTAGTGAACGGCTTCTTGAGGGGAAAGCTGTAACTCTGTGAAATGAATTAACAGAACACAAAGCAGTTTCTCAGAAAGCTTCTTTTCAGTTTTTTTCTAAGGAGATTTCCTCTTTCATCATAGCCCTCTATGAGCTTCCAAATATCACTTTGCAATTTCCACAAGAATAGTCTTAGTGAAAGGCTTCTTGACGTAAAGCTGTATCTCGATGAGATGTATTAAACGAACACACGGCAGTTTCTCAGAAAGCTTCTTTCCAGTTTTAAACGGAAGACATTTTCTTTTTCGCCATAACCTTGTAAGGGCTTCCAAATATCACTTTGCAAATTCCACAAGAACATTCTTAGCGATAGGCTTCTTGAGGTTAAAACTTTAACTCGTTAAGATGTATTAACAGAACACACGGCAGGTTCTCAAAAAATTTCTTTCCAGTTTTTAACGGAAGGTATTTCCTTTTTCACCATAGCCCTCTATGGGTTTCGAAATATCACTTTGAAAATTTCACAAAAATAGTGTCATTGAACGGCTTCTTGAGGGGAAAGTTGAAACTCTGTGAGATGAACTAACAGAACAGAAACCAGTTTCTCAGAAAGCTTCTTTTCGGTTTTTTACGGAAGATAATTCCTTTTTCACCATATTCCTCTATGGGCATCCAAATATCACTTTGTAAATTCCACAAGAACAGTCTTAGCGAAAGGCTTCTTGAGGGAAAAGCTGTAACTCTGTTAGATGCATTAACAGAACACAAAGCAGTTTCTCAGAAAGCTTCTTTCTAGTTTTAAATTGAAGGTATTTCCTTTTTCACCATAGCCCTCTATGGGCTTCCAAATATCACCTGGCAAATTTCACAAGAACAGTCTTAGTGAACGGCTTCTTGAGGGTAAAGCTGTAACTCAATGAGATGAACTAACAGAACACAAGGCAGTTTCTCAGAAAACTTCTTTTACGTTTTTCTCTTAGGATATTTCCATTTTCACTATAGCACTCTATGGGCTTCCGAATATAACTTTCCAAATTCCACAAGAACAGTCTTAGCGAGAGGCTTCTTAAGGGGAAATCTCTAACTCTTTGAGATGAATCAACAGAACAGAAAGCTGTTTTTCAGAAAGCTTCTTTTCAGTTTCTATCTTAGGCTATTTCCTTTTTCACCAAAGCCCTCTATGGTCTTCCAAATATCACCTTGCAAATTCCACAAGAACAGTCTTAGCGAAAGGCTTCTTGAGGGGAAAGCTCTAATTCGGTGAGATGTATTAACAGAAAACACGCCAGTTTCTCAGAAAGCTTCTTTCCCCTTTTTAACGGGAGATATTTACTTTTTCACCATAGCCTTCTATGGTTTACCAAATATGAATTTGCAAATTGCACAAGAAGAGTCTTAGTGAACGGCTTCTTGAGGGGAAAGCTCAAACTCTGTGAGATGAACTAACAGAACACAAAGTAGTTTCTCAGAAAGCTTCTTTTCGGTTTTTAATGGAAGATATTCCCTTTTTCACCATAGCCCTCTATGGGATTCGAAATTTCTCTTTGCAAATTCCACAAGAACAGTCTTAGCGAAAGGATTCTGCAGGGACAAGCTGTAACTCTGTGAGATGAATTAACAGTACACAAAGCAGTTTGTCAGAAAGCTTCTGTTCAGTTTTTATATTAGGATATTTCCTTTTTCACCATAGCCTTCTAAGGGCTCCAAATATCACTTTGCAAATCCCACAAGAACAGTCTTAGTGAAAGGCTTCTTTAAGAGAAAGCTGTAACTCTGTGAGTTGAATTAAGAGAACGCAAAGTAGTTTCTCAGAAAGTTTCTTTTCAGTTTTTATCTTAGGATATTTCCATTTTCACCATAGCCATCTATGGGCTTCCAAATATCACTTTGCAAATTCCACAAAAACAGCCTTAGCAACAGGCTTCTTGAGGAGAAAGCTGTAACTCTGTGAGTTGATTTAACAGAAAACAAAGCAGTTGCTCAGAAAGCTTCTTTTCAGTTTTTATCTTAGGGTATTTAATTTTTCACCATAGCCCTCTATGGACTTCGAAATATCACTTTGCAAATTGCACAAGAACAGTCTTAGCCAAAGATTTCTGGAGGGGAAAGCTGTAACTCTGTGAGATGAATTAACAGAACACAAAGCAGTTTCTCAGAAGTCTTCTTTCCAGTTTTTAATGGAAGATATTTCCTTTTTCACCGTAGCTCTCTCTGGGCTCCCAAATATCACTTTGCAAATTCCACAAGAACAGTATTAGTGAACGGCCTCTTGAGGGGAAAGCTGTAGATCGGTGAGATGAATAAACAGAACACAAAGCAGTTTCTCATAAAGCTTCTTTCCAGTTTTTAACTAAAGATATTTCCTTTTTCACCATAGCACTCTATAGGCTTCCTAGATCACTTTGCAAATTCCACAAAAATAGTCTTAGCGAAAGGCTTCTGGAGAGCAAAGCTGTAATTCTGTGAGATGAATTAACAGAACACATAGTAGTTTCTCAGAAATCTTCTTTCCACTTTTTATCTTAGGATATTTCCTTTTTCAACATAGCCCTCTGTGGGCTTCCAAATATCACTATGCAAATCCCACAAGAACAGTCTTAGCGAAAGGCTTCTTGTGTAGAAAGCTGTAACTCCGTGAGATATATTAACAGAACACACGGCAGTTTCTCAGAGTGCTTCTTTCTAGTTTTTAAGGGAAGATATTTCCTTTTTCACCATAGCCGACTATGGGCTTCCTAATATCACTTTGAAAATTTCACAAGAACAGTCTTATTGAATGGCTTCTTGAGGGGAAAGCTGTAACACTGTGAGATTAACTAACAGAACACAAAGCAGTTTCTCAGAAAGCTTCTTGTCGGTTTTTATCTTAGGATATTTCCTTTTTCACCACAGCCATCTATGGGCTTCCAATTATCACTTTGCAAATTCCACAAAAACAGTCTTAGCGGAAGGTGTCTTCAGGGTAAATCTCTAATTCTTTGAGAAAAATTAACAGAACACACAGCAGTTTCTCAGAGAGCTTCTTTTCAGTTTTTAACTGAAGATATTTCCTTTTTCACCGTAGCCATTTATGGGCTTCCAAATATCACTTTGCAAATACCACAACAGCAGCCTTAGCGAAAGGCTTCTTCAGGGTAAAGCTGTAACTCTGTGAGTTGAATTAACAGGAAACAAAGCAGTTTCTCTGAAAGTTTCTCTTCAGTTTTTATCTTAGGATATTTACTTTTTCACCATAGCCCTCTAAGGGCTTCCAAAGGTCACTTGGCAAATTCCACAAGAACAGTCTTTGTGAAAGGCTTCTTGAGAGGAAAGCTGTAACTTTGTGAGATGAATTAACAGAACACAAAGCAGTTTCTCAGAAAGTTTCTTTCCAGTTTTTAACTGAAGATATTTCCTTTTTCACCATAGCCCTCTATGGGCTTCCAAATATCACATTGCAAATGCCACAACAACAGTCTTAGCGAAAGGCTTCTAGAGGGGAAAGCTGTAACTCGGTTAGATGTATTAGGAGAACACACGGCAGTATCTCAGAATGCTTCTTTCAGTTTTTAACGGAAGATACTTCCTTTTTCACCATAGCCCTCTAAGGGCTTCCAAATATCACTTTACAAATTCCAAAAGAGCAGTCTTAGCGAAAGACTTCTGGAGCGGAAAACTGTAACTCTCTGAAATGAATTAACAGAACACAGAGCTGTTCCTCAGAAAGCTTCTTTCCAGTTTTCAACCGAAGATAATTTCTTTTTCCCATAGCCCTCTATGGGCTTCCAAATATCACTTAGAAAATCCCACAAGAACAGCCTTTGCGAAAGGCTTCTGGAGGGGAAAGCTGTAACTGGGTGAGGTCTATTATCAGAACACATGGCAATTTCTCAGAAAGCTTCTTTCCAGTTTTTACCTGAAGACATTTCCTTTTTCACCATAGCCCTCTATGGGCTTTCAAATATCACTTTGCAAATTCGACAACAACAGCCTTAGCGAAAGGCTTTTAGAGGGAAATGTAACTCTGTGGGATGAATTAACAGAACACAAAGCAGTTTCTCAGAAACCTTCCTTCCAGTTTTTAACGGAAAATAACTCCTTTTTCACCATAGCCCTCTATAGGATTCTAAATATCACTTTCCAAATTTCAGAAGAATAGTTTTAGTGAACGGCCTCTTGAGGGGAAATCTGTAACTCTCTGAGATGAATTAACAGAACACAAAGCAGTTTCTCAGAAACCTTCTTTCTAGTTTTTAACGGAAGATATGTCCTTTTTCACCATAGCCCTCTATGGGCTTCCAAATATCACTTTGAAAATTCCACAAGAACAGTCTTAGCGAAAGGCTTCTGCAGGGGAAACTTGTAACTCTGTGTGATGAATTAACAGAACACAAAGCAGTTTCTCAGAAAGCTTCTTTCCAGTTTTTAACTGAAGATATTTCCTTCTTCACCATAGCCCTCTATGGGCTTCCAAATATCACTTTGCCAATTCCAGAAGAACAGCCTTAGCGAAAGGAATCTTGAAGGCAAAGCTGTAACCCTGTGAGATGAATTAACAAACATAAAACAGTTTCTCAGAATGCTTCCTTTCAGTATTTGTCTTAGGATATTTCCTTTTTCACTATAGCCCTCTATGGGCTTCCAAATATCACTTTTCAAATTTCACAAGAACAGTCTTAGTGAACGACTTCTTGAGGGGAAAGCTGTAACTCTGTGAGATGAATTAACACAACACAAAGCAGTTTCTCAGAAAGCTTCTTTTCAGTTTTTATCTTAGGATTTTCCTTTTTCACCATAGCCCTCTATGGGCTTCCAAATATCACTTTGCAAATTCCACAAGAACAGTCTTAGTGAACGGCTTCATGAGAGGAAAGCTGTAACTCTGTGAGGTTAACTAACAGAACACAACGTAGTTTCTCAGAAAGATTCTTTGCAGTTTTTAACGGAAGATATTTTCTTTTTCACCATAGCCCTATACGGGCTTCCAAATATCACTTTGCAAATTCCACAAGAACAGTGTTAGCGAAAGGCTTCTGGAGAGGAAAGCTGTAACCCTGTGAGATGAATTAACAGAACACAATGCAGTTTCTCAGAAATATTCTTTCCAGTTTTTAACGAAAGATATTTCCTTTTTCAGCACAGCCCTCTATGGGCTTACAAATATCACTTTCCAAATCCCACAAGAACAGTCTTAGAGAAAGGCTTCTTGAGGTGAAAGCTGTAACATGGTGAGATGTTTTAACAGAACACACGTCAGTTTCTCAGAAAGCTTCTTTCCAATTTTTAACGTAAGTTATTTCCTTTTTCCCCATAGCCCTCTAGGGGCTTCTAAGATCACTTTGCAAATTCCACAAGAACAATCTTAGCGAAAGGCTTCTATGAGCAAAGCTGTAATTGTGTGAGATGAACTAACAAAACACGAAGCAGTTTTTCAGAAATCTTCTTTTCGGTTTTTAATGAAAGAAATTTCCTTTTTCATCATAGCCCTCAATGGGCTTCCAAATTTCACTTTGCAAATTCCACAAGAACAGTCTTAGCGAAAGGCTTTTTGAGGGGAAAACTGTAACTCTGGTGACGAACTAACAGAACACAAAGCAGTTTCTCAGAAAGCTTCTTTTCAGTTTTTGTCTTAGGATATTTCCTTTTTCACCGTAGCCCTCTATGGGCTTCCAACTATCACTTTGCATATTCCAAAAGAAAAGTCTTAGTTATCGGCTTCACGATAGGAAAGCTGTAACTCTGTGAGATTAATTAATGGAACACAAAGCAGTTTCTCAGAAAGGTTCTTTCCAGTTTTTAGCGGAAGATATTTCCTTTTTCACCATAGTCCACTATGGGCTTCAAAATATCACTTTCCAAATTCCACAAGAACAGTGTCAGCGAAAAACTTCTGGAGGGAAAAACTGTAACTCTGTGAGATGAATTAACAGAACACAAAGCAGTTTCTCAGAAATCTTCTTTCCAGTTTTTAACGAAAGATATTTCCTTTTTCACCAAAGTCCTCTATGGGATTACAAATATCACTTTGCAAATTTCACAAGAACAGTCTTAGTGAAGGGCTTCTTGAGGGGAAAGCTGTAACACTGTGAGATGAACTAACACAACACAAAGCAGTTTCTCAGACAGCTTCTTTTCGGTTTTTACCTTAGGTTATTTCCATGTTCAAAATAGCCCTCTCTGGGCTTCCAAGTATCACTTTGCAAATTCCACAAGAACAGTCTTATAGAAAGGCTTCTTGAGGGGAAAGCTGTAACACGGTGAGATGTATTAACAGAACACACGGCAGTTTCTCAGAAAGCTTCTTTCCAGTTTTTAACGGAAGTTATTACCCTTTTCACCATAGCCCTCCATGGGCTTGCAAATATCACTTTGCAAATTCCAGAAGAACAGTCTTAGCGAAAGGCTTCTGAAGGGGAAATCTGTAACTCTGTGAGTTGAATTAACAGAACACAAAGCAGTTTCTCACAAATCTTCTTTCCAGTTTTTAACGGAAGATAGTTCCTTTTTCACCATAGTCCTCTATGGGCTTCCAAATATGACTTTGCAAACTCCACAAGAACAGTCTTAGCGAAATGCTTCTTGAGGGGGGAAGCTGTAATTCTGTGAGATGAATTAACAGAACACAAAGCACTCTCTCAGAAAGCTTCTTTCCAGTAGTTAACTGAAGATATTTCCTTTTTCACTATAGCCCTCTATGGGCTTCCAAATATCACTTTGGAAATCCCACAAGAACAGTCTTAGCAAAAGGCTTCTTGAGAGGAAAGCTGTACCTCGGTGATATGTACTAACAGAACACACCGCATTTTCTCAGAATGGTTCTTTCCAGTTTTTAACGGAAGATATTACCTTTTTCTCCTTAGCCCTTTATGGGCTTCCAAATATCACTTTACAAATTTCACAAAACAGTCTTAGTGAATGGCTTCTTGAGGGGAAAGCTGTAACTCTGTGAGTGAACTAACAAAACACAAAGCAGCTTTTCATACAGCTTCTTTTCGGTTTTTATCTTAGGATATTTCCATTTTCACCATAGCCTACTATGGGCATCGAAATATCACTTTGGAAATTCCACAAAAACAGTCTTAGCGGAAGGATTCTTGAGGCAAAAGCAGTAACTCTTTGAGATGAATTAACAGAACACAAAGCAGTTTCTCAGAAAGCTTCTTTTCAGTTTTTAACTGAAGATATTTCCTTTTTCACCATAGCCCTCTATGGGCTTCAAAATATCACTTTGTAAATTCCACAACAACAGCCTTAGCTAAAGTCTTCCCGAGGTAAAAGAGTAACTCTGTAACTTGAATTAACAGAACACATAGCAGTTTCTCAGAAAGCTTCTTTTCAGTTTTTATCTTAGGATGTTTCCTTTTTCACCATTGCCCTCTATGTGCCTCCAAATATCACTTTGCAATTCCACAAGAACAGTCTAAGTGAATGGCTTCCTGAGGGGAAAGCTGTAGCTCGGTGATATGTACTAACAGAACACACCGCATTTTCTCAGAATGGTTCTTTCCAGTTTTTAACGGAAGATATTTCCTTTTTCACCATAAACCTCTATGGGCTTCCAAATATCACTTTGCAAACTCCTCAAGAACAGTCTTAGCGAAAGGCTTCTTGAGGGAAAAGCTGTAGCTCTGTGAGATGAACTAACAGAACACAAAGCAGTTTTTCAGACAGCTTCTCTTCGGTAAGTATCTTACGATATTTCCATTTTCACCATAGCCCTCTATGGGCTTCCACATACCACTTTGGAAATTCCTCAAAAACAGTCTTAGCGGAAGGCTTCTTGAGGGAAAAGATGTAACTCTTTGAGATGAATTAACAGAACACAAAGCAGTTTCTCGGAAAGCTTCTTTTCATTTTTTAACTGAAGTTATTTCCATTTTCACCATAGCCCTCTATGGGATTCCAAATATCACTATGCAAATTCCACAAGAACAGTGGAAACGAAAGACTTCTGGAGGGGAAAACTGTAACGCTGTGAGATGAATTAACAGAACACAAAGCAGTTTCTCAGATATCTTCTTTCCAGTTTTTAACGAAAGATATTTCCTTTTTCACCATAGCCCTCTATGGGCTTCCAAATATCACTTTGCAAATCCCACAAGAACAGTCTTAGCGAAAGCCTTCTTGAGGGGAAAGCTGTAACTCGGTGAGATGCTTTAACAGAACACACGGCAGTATCTCAAAAAGCTTCTTTCAAGTTTTTAACGGAAGATATTTCCTTTTTCACCATAGCCCTCTAGGAGTTTTCTGATATCACTTTGCAAATTTCACAAGAATAGTCTCAGTGAACTGCTTCTTGAAGGGAAAGCTGTAACTCTGTGAGATGAACTAACAGAACACAAAGCAGTTTATCAGAAAGCTTCTTTACAGTTTTTATCGGAAAATATTTCCTTTTTCACCATTGCCCTCTAGGAGATTCTAAATATCACTTTCCAAATTTCAGAAGAACAGTCTTAGTGAACGGCCTCATGAGGGGAAATCTGTGACACTTTGAGATGAATTAACAGAACACAAAGCAGTTTCTCAGAAACCTTCTTTTCGGATTTTATCTTACTATATTTCCTTTTTCAACATAGCCCTCTATGGTCTTCCAAATATCACTTTGCAAATTACACAAGAACAGTCTTTGTGAAAGACTTCTTGAGGAGAAAGCTGTAACTCTCTGAGATGAATTAACAGAACACAAAGCAGTTTCTCAGAAAGCTTCTTTTCAGTTTTTATCTTAGGATATTTCCTTTTTCAGCATAGCCCTCTATGGGCTTCCAAAAACATTTTGCAAATTCCACAAGAACAGTCTTAGCGAAAGGATTCTGGAGATAAAAGCTGTAAATCTGTAAGATGAATTAAAAGAATTCAAAGCAGTTTCTCAGAAACCTTCTTTTCGTTTTTTATCTTACGATATTTCCATTTTCACCATAGGGCTATAGGGTTTCCAAATATCACTTTGCAAATTCCAGAAGAAAATTCTTAGCGAAAGGCTTCTTGAGGGTAAAGCTGTAACTCTGTAAGATGAATTAACAGAACACAAAACATTTTCTCAGAAACCTACTTTTCAGTTTTTACCTTAGGATATTTCCTTTTTCACCATAGCCCTCTATGGGATTCCAATTATCACTTTGAAAATTCCACATGAACAGACTTAGCGAAAGTCTTCTTGAGGGGAAAGCTGTAACTCTGTGAGAGGAACTCACTGAACACAAAGCAGTTTTTCAGAAAGCTTCTTTCCAGTTTTTAACTGAGGATATTTCCTTTTTCACCATAGCCCTTTTGGGCTTCCACATATCACTTTGCAAATTCCACAAGAACAGTCTTAGCGAAAGGCTTCTTGAGGGGAAAGCTCTAACACTGTGAGATGAATTAACAGAACACAAAGCATTTTCTCACAAATCTTCTTTCCAGTTTTTAACGGAGAATATTTCCTTTCTCACCATAGTCCTCTATGGGCTTCCAAATATCACTTTGCAAATCCCACAAAAACAGTCTTAGCGAAAGGCTTCTTGAGAGGAAAGCTGTAACTCAGTGAGACGTATTAACAGAAGACACGGCATTTTCTCAGATGCTTCTTTCCAGTTTTTAAGGGAAGATATTTCCTTTTTCACCATAGTCCTCTGTGGGTTTCCAAATATCACTTTCCAAATTTCACAAAACAGTCTTAATGAACGGCTTCTTGAGGGAAAAGCTGTAGCTCTGTGAGATGAACTAACAGAACACAAAGCAGTTTTTCAGACAGCTTCTCTTCGGTAAGTATCTTTGGATATTTCCATTTTCACCATAGCCCTCTACGGGCTTCCACATATCACTTTGGAAATTCCTCAAAAACAGTCTTAGCAGAAGGCTTCTTGAGGGGAAAGCTGTACTTCTTTGAGATGAATTAACAGAACACAAAGCAGTTTCTCGGAAAGCTTCTTTTCATTTTTTAATTGAAGGTATTTCCATTTTCACCATAGCCCTCTATGGGATTCCAAATATCACTATGCAAATTCCACAAGAACAGTGGAAGCGAAAGACTTCTGGAGGGGAAAATTGTAACGCTGTGAGATGAATTAACAGAACACAAAGCAGTTTCTCAGATATCTTCTTTCCAGTTTTTAACGAAAGATATTTCCTTTTTCACCATAGTCCTCTATGGGTTTCCAAATATCACTTTGCAAATCCCACAAGAACAGTCTTAGCGAAAGCCTTCTTGAGGGGAAAGCTGTAACTCGGTGAGATGCTTTAACAGAACACACGGCAGTTTCTCAAAAAGCTTCTTTCCGGTTTTTAACGGAAGATATGTCCTTTTTCACCATAGCCCTCTATGGGCTTCCAAATATCACTTTGCAAATTCCACAAGAAGAGTTTTACCTTTCCCCATTTCTTGTTTCTCTCAGGTTTGTCAAAGATCAGATGGCTGTAGATGTGTGGTATTATTTCTGAGGACTCTGTTCTGTTCCATTGGTCTATATCTCTGTTTTGGTACCAGTACAATGCTGTTTTGGTTACTGTAGCCTTGTAGTATAGTTTGAAGTCAGGTAGCGTGATGCCTCCAGCTTTGTTCTTTTGACTTAGGATTGTCTTGGAGATGCGGGCTCTTTTTTGGTTCCATATGAACTTTAAAGCAGTTTTTTCCAATTCTGTGAAGAAGCTCATAAATGGTGCTGGTAAAATTGGCTAGCCATAAGTAGATAGCTGAAACTGGATCCTTTCCTTACTCCTTATACGAAAATTAATTCAAGATGGATTAGAGACTTAAATATCAGACCTAATACCATAAAAATCCTAGAGGAAAACCTAGGTAGTACCATTCAGGACATAGGCATGGGCAAAGACTTCATGTCTAAAACACCAAAAGCAACGGCAGCAAAAGCCAAAATTGACAAATGGGATCCCATTAAACTAAAGAGCTTCTGCACAGCAAAAGAAACTACCATCAGAGTGAACAGGCAACCTACAGAATGGCAGAAAATTTTTGCAATCTACTCATCTGACAAAGGGCTAATATCCAGAACCTACAAAGAACTCAAACAAATTTACAAGAAAAAAACAAACAACCCCATCAAAAAGTGGGCAAAGGATATGAACAGACATTTCTCAAAAGAAGACATTCATACAGCCAACAGACACATGAAAAAATGCTCATCATCACTGGCCATCAGAGAAATGCAAATCAAAACCACACTGAGATACCATCTCACACCAGTTAGAATGGCGATCATTCAAAAGTCAGGAAACAACAGGTGCTGGAGAGGATGTGGAGAAATAGGAACACTTTTACACTGTTGGTGGGATTGTAAACTAGTTCAACCATTATGGAAAACAGTATGGCGATTCCTCAAGGATCTAGAACTAGATGTACCATATGACCCAGCCATCCCATTACTAGGTATATACCCAAAGGATTATAAATTATGCTGCTATAAAGACACATGCACACGTATGTTTATTGCAGCACTATTCACAATAGCAAAGACTTGGAATCAACCCAAATGTCCATCAGTGACAGATTGGATTAAGAAAATGTGGCACATATACACCATGGACTACTATGCAGCCATAAGAAAGGATGAGTTTGTGTCCTTTGTAGGGACATGGATGTAGCTGGAAACCATCATTCTTAGCAAACTATCACAAGAACAGAAAACCAAACACCGCATGTTCTCACTCATAGGCGGGAATTGAACAATGAGATCACTTGGACTCGGGAAGGGGAACATCACACACCGGGGCCTATCATGGGGAGGGGGGAGGGGGGAGGGATTGCATTGGG
Organism: Chlorocebus sabaeus; assembly: GCF_047675955.1. Taxonomy (NCBI): domain Eukaryota; kingdom Metazoa; phylum Chordata; class Mammalia; order Primates; family Cercopithecidae; genus Chlorocebus; species Chlorocebus sabaeus. The sequence goes on along the minus strand of NW_027326769.1, from coordinate 683,539 downwards.
AGTAATTCCTGATGTAAATGACGAGTTGATGGGTGCAGCACACCAACATGGCACAAGTATACATATGTAGCAAACCTGCAGGTTGTGCACATGTACCCTACAACTTGAAGTTTAATAATAATAATAAAATTAAAAAAAAAAAAAAGAACAGTTTTACCGAAAGGCTTCTTGAGAAGAAAGCTGTAAAGCTGTGAGATGAATTAACAGAACACAAAGCAGTTTCACAGAAAGCTTCATTTCAGTTTTTATCTTTGGATGTTTTCTTTTTCATCATAGCCCTCTATGTGCCTTCAAATATCACTTTGCAAATTCCACAAGAAAAGTCTTAATGAACGGCTTCTTGAGGAGAAAACTGTAACTCTGTGAGATGAATTAACAGAACACAAAGCAGTTTCTCAAAAAGCTTCTTTTCAGTTTTTAACGGAAGATATTTCCTTTTTCAACATAAACCTGTATGGGCTTCCAAATATCACTTTGCAAATTCCACAAGAACAGTCTTAGCGAAAGGCTTTTAGAGGGAAATGTTGTAACTATGTGAGATGAATTAACAGAACACAAAGCCATTTCTCAGAAAGCTTTTTTTCAGTTTTTATCTTACGATATTGCCTTTTTCACCATAGACCTCTATGGGCTTCCAAATCTCACTTTGCAAATTCCACAAGAACAGTCTTAGCGAAAGAATTATTGAGTGGAAAGCTGTAACTCTTTGAGGTGAATTAACAGAACAAAAAGTAGTTTCTCAGACGGCTTCTTTCTAGTTTTTAACTGAAGATATTTCCTTTTTCACCATAGCGCTCTATGGGATTCCAAATATCATTTTGCAAATCCCACAACAACAGTCTTGGCGAAAGGCTTCTTGAAGGGAAAGCTGTAACTGGGTGAGGTCTATTATCAGAACACATGGCAGTTTCTGAGAAAGCTTCTTTCCAGTTTTTAACTGAAGATATTTCCTTTTTCACCATAGCCCTCTATGGGCTTCCAAATATCACTTTGCAAATTCGACAACAAGAGCCTTAGCGAAAGGCTTTTAGAGGGAAATGTAACTCTGTGAGATGAATTAACAGAACACAAAGCAGTTTCTCAGAAAGCTTCTTTCCAGTTTTTAACGGAAAATAATTTCTTTTTCACCATAGCCCTCTATGGGATTCTAAATATCACTTTCCAAAATTCAGAAGAACAGTCTTAGTGAACGGCCTCTTGAGGGGAAATCTGTAACCCTCTGAGATGAATTAACAGAACACAAAGCAGTTTTTCAGAAATCTTCTTTCCAGTTTTTAACGGAAGATATGTCCTTCTTCACCATAGCCCTCTATGGGCTTGCAAATTTCACTTTGCAAATTACACAAGAACAGTCTTACCGAAAGGCTTCTTGAGAAGAAAGCTGTAACACTGTGAGATGAATTAACAGAAAACAAAGCAGTTTCTCAGAAAATTTCTTTCCAGTTTTTAATGGAAGATATGTCCTTTTTCAGCATAGGCCTCTATGGGCTTCCATATATCACTTTGCAAATTCCACAAGAACAGTCTTAGCGAAAGGCTTCTGGAGGGGAAAACTGTAACTCTGTGAGATGAATTAACAGAACACAAAGCAGTTTCTCGGAAAGCTTCTTTCCAGTTTTTAACTGAAGATATTTCCTTTTTCACCATACCCTCTATGGGCTTCCAAATATCACATTGCAAATGCCACAACAACAGTCTTAGCGAAAGGCTTCTAGAGGGGAAAGCTGTAACTCGGTTAGATGTATTAACAGAACACAACGCAGTATCTCAGAATGCTTCTTTCCAGTTTTTAACGGAAGATACTTCCTTTTTCACCATAGCCCTCTAAGGGCTTCCAAATATCACTTTGCAAATTCCAAAAGAGCAGTATTAGCGAAAGACTTCTGGAGCGGAAAGCTGTAACTCTCTGAAATGAATTAACAGAACACAGAGCTGTTTCTCAGAAAGCTTCTTTCCAGTTTTCAACCGAAGATATTTTCTTTTTCCCATAGCCCTCTATGGGCTTCCAAATATCACTTAGAAAATACCACAAGAACAGTCTTTGCGAAAGGCTTCTGCAGGGGAAAGCTGTAACTGGGTGAGGTCTATTATCAGAACACATGGCAGTTTCTCAGAAAGCTTCTTTCCAGTTTTTAACTGAAGATATTTCCTTTTTCACCATAGCCCTCTATGGGCTTCCAAATATCACTTTGCAAATTCGACAACAACAGCCTTAGCGAAAGGCTTTTAGAGGGAAATGTAACTCTGTGGGATGAATTAACGGAACACAAAGCAGTTTCTCAGAAAGCTTCTTTCCAGTTTTTAAAGGAAAATAACTCCTTTTTCACCATAGCCCACTATAGGATTCTAAATATCACTTTCCAAATTTCAGAAGAACAGTTTTAGTGAACGGCCTCTTGAGGGGAAATCTGTAACTCTCTGAGATGAATTAACAGAACACAAAGCAGTTTCTCAGAAACCTTCTTTCTAGTTTTTAACGGAAGATATGTCCTTTTTCACCATAGCCCTCTATGTTCTTCCAAATATCACTTTGAAAATTCAACAAGAACAGTCTTAGCGAAAGGCTTCTTGATGGGAAAGCTGTAACTCGGTTAGATGTATTAACAGAACACACGGCAGTATCTCAGAATGCTTCTTTCCAGTTTTTAACGGAAGATATTTCCTTTTTCACAACAGCCCTCTAAGGGCTTCCAAATATCACTTTGCAAATTCCAAAAGAGCAGACATAGCGAAAGGCTTCTGGAGCGGAAAGCTGTACTCTCTGAAATGAATTAACAGAACACAGAGCTGTTTCTCAGAAAGCTTCTTTCCAGTTTTCTACCGAAGATATTTTCTATTTACCCATAGCCCTCTAATGGCTTCCAAATATCACTTTGCAAATTCCACAAGAAGTGTCTTAGCGAAAGGCTTCTTGGGGGGGAAGCTGTAACTCCGTGATGTGAATTAACAGAACACAAAGTAGTTTCTCAGAAAGCTTGTTTCCAGTTTTTAACTGAGGATATTTCCTTTTTCACCATAGCCCTCTATGGGCATCCTAATATCACTTTGCAAATTACACAAAAACAGTCTTCGCGAAAGGCGTCTTGAGGGGAAAGCTGTAACTCTGTGAGATGAATTAACAGATCACAAAGCAGTTTTTCAGAAATCTTCTTTAAAGTTTTTAACTGAAGATATTTCCTTTTTCACCATATCCCTCTATGGGCTTGCAAATAGCACTTTGCAAATTACACAAGAACAGCCTTACAGAAAGGCTTATTGAAGGGTAAGCTTTAACTCTGTAAGATAAATTAACAGTACACAAAGCAGTTTCTCAGAAAGCTTCTTTCCAGTTTGTAACAGAAGATGTTTCTTCTTTCACCATAGCCCTCTACGGCCTTCCAAATACCACTTAGCAAATTCCACAAGAAAAGTCTTAGCGAAAGGCTTCTTGAGGGGAAAGCTGTAACTCTGTGAGATGAATTAACAGAACACAAAGCAGTTTCTCAGAAGGCTCCTTGCTAGTTTTCAACGGAAGACATTTCCTTTTTCACCATAGCCCTCTATGGGCTTCCAAATATCACTTTGCAAATTCCACAAGAACAGTCTTATCGAAAGGTTTTTTGAGGGGAAAACTGTAACTCTGTGAGACGAATTAAGAGAACACAACGCAGTTTCTCAGAAAGCTTCTTTCCCGTTTCTAAGTGAAGATATTTCCTTTTTCACCATAACCCGCTATGGGCTTCAAAATATCACTTTACAAATTCCACAAGAACAGTCTTAGCGAAAGGTTTCTTGAGGGGAAAGCTGTAAGTTTGTGAGATCAATTAACAGAACACAAAGCATTTCTCAGAAAGCTTCTTTCCCGTTTTTAAAGGAAGATATTTCCTTTTTCACCATAGCCCTCTATGGGCTTCCAAGTATCACTTTCCAAATTCCACAAGAACAGTCTTAGAAAAAGGCTTCTTGAGGGGAAAGTTGTAACTCTGTGAGATGAATTAACAAAACACAAAGCAGTTTCTCAGAATGCTTCTTTCCAGTTTTTCATTTCAGATATTCCCTTTTTCTCCAGAGCCCTCTTTGGGCTTCCAAATATCTCTTTGCAAATTCCACAAGAACAGTCTTATCGAATGGCTTCTTGAGTGGAAAGCTGTACTCTGTGAGATGAATTAGCAGAACACAATGCAGTTTCTCAGAAAGCTTCTTTCCAGTTTTAAACGGAAGATATTTCTCTTTTCACCATAGCCTTCTGTAGGCTTCCAAATATCACTTTGCAATCTCCACAAGAACAGTCATAGCGAAAGGCTTCTTGAAGGGAAAGCTGTAATTCTGTGAGATGAATTAACAGAACACAAAGCAGTTTCTCAGAAAGCTTCTTTCCAGTTTTGAACGGATGATATTTCCTTTTTCACCATAGCCCTCTTTGGGCTTCCTAATATCCCTTTGCAAATTCCACAAGAACCGTCTTATCGAAAGGCTTTTTGAGTGGAAAGCTGTAACTCTGTGAGATGAATTAGCAGAACACAGTGCAGTTTCTCAGAAAGCTTCTTTCCAGTTTTAAACGGAAGATATTTCTCTTCTCACCATAGCCTTCTGTGGGCTTCCAAATATCACTTTGCAATCTTCACAAGAACAGTCGTAGCGAAAGGCTTCTTGAAGGGAAAGCTGTAATTCTGTTAGAAGCATTAACAGAACACAAAGCCGTTTCGCAGAAAGCTTCTTTCCAGTTTTTAACTGAAGATATTTCCTTTTTCAAAATTGCCCTCTATGGGCTTCCAAATATCACTTTGCAAATTTCACAGGAACAGTCTTAGCGAAAGTCTTCTTCAGGAGAAAGCTGTAACTCTCTGAGGTGAATGAACAGAACACAAAGCAGTTTCTCAAAAAGCTTCCTTCCAGTTTTTAACTGAAGACGTTTCCTTTTTCACTGTAGCCCTCTTTGGGCTTCCAAATATCACCTTGCAAATTCGACAAGAAATGTCTTAGTGAAAGGCTTCTTAAGGGGAAAGGTGTAACTCCTTGGGCTGAATTAACCGAACACAAAGCCATTTCTCAGAAAGCTTCTTTCCAGTTTTTAATGAAGAGACTTCTTTTTCACCGTAGAGCTCTATGGGCTTCCAAATGTCACTTTGAAAATTCCACAAGAACAGTCTTAGCGAAAGGCGTCTTGAGGGGTAAGCTGTAACTCTGTGAGATGAATTAAGGAACACAAAGCCGTTTCTCAGAAAGGTTCTTTCCAGTTTTTAACTGAAGATATTTTCTTTTTCAGCAAATCCCTCTACGGGCTTCCAAATATCACTTTGCAAATTCCACAAGAACAGTCTTAGCGAAAGGCTTCGTGAGGGGAAAGCAGTAACTCTGTCAGATGAATTAACAGAACACGAAACAGTTTCTCAGAAAGTTTCTTTCCAGTTTTTAACGGAAGATATTTCCTTTTACACCATGGCGCTCTATGGGCTTCCAAATATCACTTTGCCAATTCCACAAGAACAGTCTAAGCGAAAGGCTTGTTTAGGGGAAATCTGTAACTCTGCGAGATGAACTAAAAGAACACATAGTCGTTTCTCAGAAAGCTTCTTTCCCGTTTTTAACGGAAGATATTTCTTTTTTCACTGTAGCCCTCTATGGGCTACAAATATAACTTTGCAAACTCCACAAGAACAGTCTTAGCGAAAGGCTTCTTTAGGGGATAACTGTAAATCAGTGAGATGAATTAAGAGAACACAAAGCAGTTTCTCAGAAAGCTTCTTTCCAGTTTTTAACGGAAGATATTTCCTTTTCCACCAGAGCCCTCTAAGGGCTTACAAATATCACTTTGTAAATTCCACAAGAACTGCCTTAGCGAAAGGTTTCTTGAAGGGAAAGTTGTAACTCTGTTAGATGAATTAAGAGAAAACAAAGCAGTGTCTCAGAAAGCTTCTTTCCCTTTTTTAATGGAAGATATTTCCTTTTTCACCACTGCCCTCTAGGGGCTTACAAATATCACTTTGCAAATTCCTCAAGAACAGTCTTAGCGAAAGGCTTCTTGAGGGCAAAGCTGTAACTCTGTGAGATGAATTAACAGAACACAAATCAGTTTCTCAGACAGCTTTTTTCCAGTTTTTAATGAAGATATTTCCTTTTTCGCCATAGCCCTCTATGGGCTTCAGAATATCACTTTGCAAATTCCACAAGAACAGCCTTAGTGAAAGGCTTCTTGAGGGGAAAGCTGTAACTCTGTGAGGGGAATTTACAGAACAAAAAGCCGTTTCTCAGACCGCTTCTTTCCAGTTTTTAACTGAAGATATTACCTTTTTCACCAGAGCCCTCTATGGGCTTCCAAATATCACTTTGCAAATTCCACAGGAACAGCCTTAGCGAAAGGCTTCTTGAAGAGAAAGTTGTAACACACTGAGATGAATTAAGAGAACACAAAGCAGTTTCTCAGAAAGCTTCTTTCCAGGTTTTAAAAGAAGATATTACCTTTTTCACCATATCCCTCTATGGGTTTCGAAATATCACTTTGCAAATTCCACAAGAAGAGTCTTAGCGAAAGACATCTTGAGGGGAATGCTGTAACTCTGTGAGATGAATTAACAGAACACAAAGCAGTTTCTCAGAAAGCTTCTTTCCATTTTTTAACTGAAGATATTTCCATTCTCTCCATAGCCCTCTCTGGGCTTCAAAATATCACTTTGTCAATTCCACAAGAACAGGCTTAGCGAAAGGGTTCTTGAAGGGAAACCTGTAACTCTGTGACATGAATTAACGAACACAAAGCAGTTTCTCAGAATGGTTCCTTCCAGTTTTTAACTTAGGATATTTCCTTTTTCACCGTAGCCCTCTATAGGCTTCCAACTATCACTTTGCAAATTCCACAAGAACAGTCTTAGCGAAATGCTTCTTGAGGGGAAAGCAGTAACTCAGAGAGATGAATTAACAGAACACAAAGCAGTTTCTCAGAAAGTTTCTTTCCAGTTTTTAACGGAAAATATTTCCTTTTTCACCATAGCCCTCTATGGGGTTCCAAATATCACTTTGCAAATTCCACAAGAACAGTCGTAGCGAAAGGCTTCTTGAGGGGATAGCTGTAACTCTGTGAGATGAACTAAAAGAACAAAATGTAGTTTCAAAGAAAGCTTCTTTCCGGTTTTTAACGGAAGATATTTCCTTTTTCACCATAGCCCTCTGTGGGCTTCCAAATATAACTTTGCAAATTTCACAAGAACCGTCTCAGCGAAACGCTTCTTGAGGGGAAAGCAGTAACTCTGAGAGATGAATTAACAGAACACAAAGCAGTTTCTCAGAAAGTTTCTTTCCAGATTTTAATGGAAGATTTTTCCTTTTTCACCATAGCCCTCTATGGGCTTCCAAATATCACTTTGTAAATTCAACTAGAACAGCCTTACGAACGGCTTCTAAAAGGGAAAGCTGTAACTCTGTTAGATGAATTAACAGAAAACAAAGCAGTTTCTCAGTCAGCTTCTTCCCCGTTTTTAACAGAAGATATTTCCTTTTTCACCATAACCCTGTATGGGCTTCCGAATATGACTTTGCATATTCCACAAGAACAGCCTTAGAGAAAGGCTTCTTGAAGGGAAAGCTGTAACTCTGTGAGATGAATTAACCGAACACGAAGCGGTTTCTCAGAATGCTTCTTTTCAGTTTTTAACTTTGGGTATTTCTCTTTTCACCATAGCCCTCTATGGGCTTCCAAATATGACTTTGCAAATTCCCCAAGAACAGTCTTAGCGAAAGACTTCTTGTAGGGAAAGCTGTAACTCTGTGAGACAAATTAACAGAACACAAAGTTGTTTCTCAGAAAGCTTCTTTCCAGTTTTTAACGGAAGATATTTCTTTTTCACCATAGCCCTCTAGGGGCTTCCAAATATCACTTTGCATATTCCACAAGAACAGTCTCAGCGAAACGCTTCTTGAGGGGAAAGCAGTAACTCTGAGAGCTGAATTAACTGAACACAAAGCAGTTTCTCAGAAGGTTTCTTTCCAGATTTTAACGGAAGATATTTCCTTTTTCACCATAGCCCTCTATAAGCCTTACAAATATCACTTTGCAAATTCCACAAGAACAGTCTTACGGAAAGGCTTCTTGAGGGGAAACTGTACCTCTGTGAGATGAATTAACACAACAGAAAGCATTTTCTCAGACAGCCTTTTTCCAGTTTTTAACTGAACATATTTCCTTTTTCACCCTAGCCCACTATGGGCTTCCAAATATCACTTTGCCAATTCCACAAGCACAGCCTTAGCGAAAGGCTTCTTGAAGGGAAAGCTGTAACACCGTGAGATGAATTAAAAGAACACAAAGCAGTTTCTGAGAATGCTTCCTTCCAGTTTTTAACATAGGATATTTCCTTTTTCACCGTAGCCCTCTATGGGCTTCCAAATATCACTTTGCAAATACCACAAAAACAGTCTTAGCGAAACGCTACTTGAGGGGAAAGCAGTAATTCAGAGAGATGAATTAACAGAACACAAAGCATTTTCTCAGAAAGTTTATTTCCAGTTTTTAACTGAAGTTATTTCCTTTTTCAACATAGCCCTCTAGGGGTTTCCAAATATCACTTTGCATATTCCACAAGAACAGTCTCAGCGAAACACTTCTTGAGGGGAAAGCAGTAACTCTGAGAGATGAATTAACAGAACACAAAGCAGTTTCTCAGAAAGTTTCTTTCCAGATTTTAACGGAAGATATTTCCTTTTTCACCATAGCCCTCTATAAGCCTTACAAATATCACTTTGCAAATTCCACAAGAACACTCTTACGGAAAGGCTTCTTGAGGGGAAATTGTACCTCTGTGAGATGAATTAACACAACAGAAAGCAGTTTCTCAGACAGCTTCTTTCCAGTTTTTAACTGAAGATTTTTCCTTTTTCACCATAGCCCTCTATGGGCTTCCAAATATCACTATGCAAATGCCACAAGAACAGTCCTTGCGAAACACATCTGGAGGGGAAAGCTGTAACTCTGTTTGATGAATTAACATAACACAAAGTAGTTTCTCAGAAAGCTTCTTTCCAGTTTTTAACGGAAGGTATTTCCTTTTTCACCATAGCCCTCTATGGGTTTCCAAATATCACTTTGCAAATTTCACAAGAACAGTCTTAGTGAACGGCTTCTTGAGGAGAAAGCTGAAACTCTGTGAGATGAACTAACAGAACACAAAGCAGTTTCTCAGAGAGCTTCTTTTCGGTTTTTAGCGGAGGATATTTATTTTTTCACCATAGCCCTCTATGGGCTTCCAAATATGACTTTGCAAATTCCACAAGAACCGTCTTAGGGAAAGGCTTCTTGAGGGGAAAGCTGTAACACTGTGAAATGAACTAACAGAACACAAAGCAGTTTCTCAGAAAGCTTCTTTTTCTGTTTTAATCTTAGGATATTATCTTTTTCACCATAGCCCTCTATGTGCTTAAAAATATCACTTTGCAAATTCCACAAGAACACTCTTAGTGAAAGGCTTCTTGAGGGGACAGCTGTAACTCGGTGAGATGTATTACACCAACACACGGCAGTTTCTCAGAAAGCTTCTTTCCAGTTTTTAACTGAAGATATTTCCTTTTTAACCACAGCCCTCTATGGGCTTCCAAGTATCACTTTGCAATACTCTGGTTTCTCTTAAGATCGTATAAATCTTTCGCCTTTTACCAAATATCACTTTGCAAATTCCACAAGAACAGTCTTAGGGAAAGACTTCTGGAGGGGAAAGTTGTAACTCTGTAAGGTAAATTAACAGAACACAAGGCAGTTTCTCATACAGCTTCTTTCCAGTTTTTAACGGAAAATATTTCCTTTTTCACCATAGCCCTCTATGGGCTTCCAAATATCACATTGAAAATCCCACAAGAACAGTCATAGCGAAAGGCTTCTTGAGGGAAAAGCTGTAATCGGTGAGGTGTATTAAGAGAACACACGGCAGTTTCTCAGAAAGCTTCTTTCCGTTTTCAACAGAAGATATTTCCTTTTTCACCATAGCACTCTATGGGCTTCCAAATATCACTTTGCAGGTTACACTAGAACAGCCTTAGCGAACGGCTTCTTGAGGGGAAAGCTGTAACTCGGTGGATGTATTAACAGAACACACTGCAGTTCCTCAGAAAGCTTCTCTCCTGTTTTTAACGGAAGATATTTTCCTTTTCACCATAGCCCTCTATGGGTTTGCAAATATCAATTTGCAAATTTCACAAGAATAGTCTTAGTGGGGCACCTTGAGGGCAAAACTGAAATTCTGTGAGATGAACTAACAGAACACAAAGCAGTTTCGCAGAAAGATTCTTTACGATTTTATCTTAGGATATTTCCATTTTCACCACAGCCCTCCATGGGCATCCAAATATCACTTTGCAAATTCCACAAGAACAGTCTTATCGAAAGGCTTCATGAGGGAAAACCTATAACTCTTTGAGATGAATTAACAGAACACAAAGCAGTTTCTCAGAAAGCTTCTTTTCAGTTTTTAACGGAAGATATTTCCTTTTACACCGTAGCCCTCTATGGGCTTACAAATATCACTTTGAAAATACCACAACAACAGCCTTAGCGATAGGCTTCTTGAGGGCAAAGCTGTAACTCAGTGAGATGAATTAAGGGAACACAAAGCAGTTTCTCAGAAGGCTTCTTTCCAGTTTTTAACGGAAGATATTTCCTTTTTCACCATAGCCCTCTGTAGGCTTCCAAATATCACCTTGCAAATTCCACAAGAACAGTCTTAGCGAAAGTCTTCTGGAGGGGAAAGCTGTAACTCTGTTAGATGAATTAACAGAACACAAAGCAGGTTCTCAGAAAGCTTCTTTTCAGTATTTAACTGAAGTAATTTCCTTTTTCACCGTAGCCCTCTATAAGCTTCCAAATATCACTTTGAAATCTCACAAAAACAGTCTTAGCGAAAGGCGTCTTTAGGGGAAAGGTGTAACTCGGTGAGGTTTATTAACAGAACACAGGACATTTTCTCAGAAAGCCTCTTTCCAGTTTTTAACCGAAGATTTTTTTTTTATCACCATAGCCCCCTACCGGATTCCAAATATCACTTTGCAAATTCCACAAGAACAGTCTTAGCGAAAGGCTTCTTCAGGCGAAAGCTGTAACTCTGTGAGATGAACTAACAGAACACAAAGCAGTTTCTCAGAGAGCTTCTTTTCGGTTTTTAACGGAAGATATTTCCTTTTTCACCATAGCCCTCTATGGGCTTCAAAATTTCAATTTGCAAATTCCCCAAGAACAGTCTTAGTGAAAGGCTTTTTGAGGGGAAATCTGTAACCTTGGGAGATGAATTCACTGAACACAAACAGTTTCTTAGAAAGCTTATTTCCACTTTTTAACTGAACATATTTCCTATTTCACAATAGCCCTCTTCTGGCTTCCAAATATCACCTTGAAAATAGCACAAGAACAGTCTTAGAGAAAGGCTTCTTGAGGGGAAAGCTGTATCTCTTTGAGATAAATTAACAGAACACAAAGCAGTTTCTCAGAAAGCTTCTTTCCAGTTTTTAACTTAAGATATTTCTTTTTTCACCGTAGCCCTCTATCGGCTCCCAAATATCAATTTGCAAATTGCACAAGAACAGTCTTAGCGAAAGGCTTCTTGAGGGGAAAGCTGTAACTCTGTGAAATGAATTAACAGAACACCAAGCAGTTTCTCAGAAAGCGTGTTTCCAGTTTTTAATGGAAGATATTTTCTTTTTAACGTAGACCTCTTTGGGCTTCCAAATATCACTTCGCAAATTCCAAAAGAACAGTCTTACCGAAAGGCTTCTTGGGGGAAAGCTGTAACTCTGTGAGATGAATTAACAGAACACAAAGCAGTTTCTCAGAAAGCTTCTTTCCAGTTTTTAACTGAAGATATTTCCTTTTTCACCATAGCCCTGTATGGGTTCCAAATATCACTTTGCAAATTCCACAAGAACAGTCTTATCGAAAGGCTTCTTGATGGGAACGCTCTAACTCTGGGAGATGAAATAACAGAATACAAAACAGATTCTGAGAAAGCTTCTTTCCAATTTTTAAAAGAGAATATTTCCTTTTCACCATAGCCCTCTATGGCCATCCAAATACCACTTTGCAAATTCCACAAGAACAGTCTTAGCGAAAATCTTCTTGAGGGGAAAGCTGTAACTCTGTGAGATGACTTAACAGAATGCAAAGCAGTTTCTCAGAAAGCTTCTCTCCAATTTTTAACGGAAGGTATTTCCTTTTTCACCATAGCCCTCTTTGGGCTTCCAATTATCACTTCGCAAATTCCACGAGAACAGTGTTAGCGACAGGCTTCTTGAGTGGAGAGCTGTAAGTCTGTGAGATCAATTAACAGAACACAAAGTAGTTTCTCAGAAAGCTTCTTTCCTGTTTTTAAAGGAAGATATTTCCTTTTTCACCATAGCCCTCTATGGGTTTCCAAATATCACTTTCCAAATTCCCCAAGAACAGTGTTAGCAAAAGGCTTCTTGAGGGGAAAGGTGTAACTCTGTGAGATGAATTAACAGAACACAAAGCAGTTTCTCAGAATGCTTCTTTCCAGTTTTTCACTTAAGATATTCCGTTTTTCACCAGAGCCCTCTTTGGGCTTCCAAATATCCCTTTGCAAATTCCAAAAGAACAGCATTAGCGAAAGGCTCCTTGAGGGGAAAGCTGTAACTCTGTGAGATGAATTAGCATAACACAATGCAGTTTCTCAGAAAGCTTCTTTCCAGTTTTAAACGGAAGATATTTCTTTTTTCACCATAGCCCTCTATGGGCTTCAAAATATCACTTTGCAAATTCCACAAGAACAGTCTTAGCAAAAGGCTTCTTCAGGGGAAGGCTGTAATTCTGTGAGATGAACTAACAGAACACAAAGCAGTTTCTCAAAAAGCTTCTTTCCAGTTTTTAAATGAAGATATTTCCTTTTTCACCGTAGCACTCTATGGGCTTCCAAATATCACCTTGCAAATTCCACAAGCATAGTCTTAGCGAAAGGCTTCTTGAGGGGAAAGCTGTAAGTCTGTGAGATGAATTAACAGACACAAAGCAGTTTCCCAGATAGCTTCTTTCCAGTTTTTAATGAAGAGACTTCCTTTTTCAACCTAGAACTCTATGGACTTCCAAATATCACTTTGAAAATTCCAAAAGAACAGTCTTAGCAAATGGCTTCTTGAGGGGAAAGCTGTAACTCTGTGAGATGAATTAAGAGAATACAAAGACGTTTTTCAGAAAGCTTCTTTCCAGTTTTTAATGGAAGATATTTCCTTTGTCACCAGAGCCCTCTATGGGCTTCCTAATATCACTTTGCAAATTCCAAAAGAACAGTCTTAGCGAAAGGCTTCTTGAGGGAAAAGCTGTAAGTCTGTGAGATGAATTAACAGAACACAATGCAGTTTCTCAAAAAGCTTCTTTCCAGATTTAACTGAAGATATTTCCTTTTTCACCTAGCCCTCTATGGGCTTCCAAATATCACTTTGCAAATTCCACAGGAACAGTCTTAGCGTAAGGATTCTTGAGGGGAAAGCTGTAACTCTGTGAGATGAATTAACAGAACACAAAGTAGTTTCTCAAAAAGCTTCTTTTTAGTTTTTATCTTAGGATATTTACATTTTCACCACAGCTCTCTATGGGCTTCCAAATATCACTTTTTAAATTCCACAAGAACTATCTTAGCAAAAGGCTTACAGAGGGGAAAGCTGTAAATCTGTGAGAGGAGTTAACTTAACATAAAGCAGTTTCTAAGAAAGCTTCTTTCCAGTTTTTAACTGTAGATACTTCCCTTTTCACCATAGCCCTCTATGGGCTTTCAAATATCACTTTGCAAATTCCACAAGAACAGTCTTAGCGAAAGTCTTATTCAGGGGAAAGCTGTAACTCTCTGAGGTGAATGAAGAGAACACAAAGCAGTTTCATAGAAAGCTTCTTTCCAGTTTATAACTGAAGATATTTCCTTTTTCACTGTAGCCCTCTTTGGGCTTCCAAATATCTCTTGCAAATTCCACAAGAATAGTCTTAACGAAAGGCTTCTTGAAGGGAAAGCTGTAACTCTGTGAGATGAATTAACCGAACACAAAGCCATTTCTCAGAAAGCTTCTTTCCAGTTTTTAAGGGAAGATACTTCCTTTTTCACAAAGGCCCTCTAAGGGCTTCCAAATATCACCTTGAAAACTCCACAGGAACAGTCTTAGTGAACAGCTCCTGGAGGGGAAAGCTATAACTCTGTAAGATGAATTAAGAGAACACAATGCAGTTTCTCAGAAAGCTTCTATTCGGTCTTTATCTTAGGACATTTTCTTTTTCGCCATAACGCTCTATGGGCTTCAACTATCACTTTGCTAATTCCACAAGAACAGTCTCAGTGAACGGCTTCTTGAGGGGAAATCTGTAACTCTGAGATGAATTAACAGAAAACAAAGAAGTTTCTCAGAAAGCTTCTTTCCAGTTTTTAAGAGAAGATATTTCCTTTTTCACCATAGCCCTCTATGGGCTTCAAAATATCACTTTGCAAATTCCACAAGAACAGTCTTAGCGAAAGTCTTTTTGAGGGGAAAGCTGTAACTCTGTGAGATGAATTAACGGAACACAAGGCAGTTTCTCAGAAAGCTTCATTTCGGTTTTTATCTTAGGATACTTCCCTAATCACCATAGCCCTCTATGGGTTTCGAAATATCACTTTGCAAATTTCACAAGAACAGTCCTAGTGAATGGCTTCTGGAGGGGAAAGCTGTAACTCTGTGAGATGAATTAACAGAACCAAAAGCAGTTTCTCAGAAATCTTCTTTCAAGTTTTCAACGGAAGATATTAACTTTTTCACCATAGCCCTCTATGGGCTTCCAAATATCACTTTGCATATTCCACAAGAACTGTTTTAGGGAAAGGGTTCTTGAGAAGAAAGCTGTAACTCTGTGAGACAAATTAATAGAACACAAAGCAGTTTCTCAGAAAACTTCTTTCCTTTAATTAGCGGAAGATACTTCCCTTTTCAGCATAGCCCTTTATGGGCTTCCAAATAACACTTTGCAAATTCCACAAGAACACTCTTAGCGAAATGTTTGTTGAGAAAGGCTTCTTGAGGGGAAAGATGTAACTCTCTCAGTTGAGTTAACAGAACACAAAGCAGTTTCTCAGAAAGGTTTTTTTCAGTTTTTATCCTAGTATATTTCCTTTTTCACCATAGCCCTCTATGGTCTCCCAAATACCACTTCTTAAATTCCACAAGAACAGTCTTAGCGAAAGGCTTCTTCAGGTGAAAGTTGTAACTCTTTGAGATGAATTAACAGAACCCAAAGCAGTCTCTCAGAAAGCTTCTTTAAAGTTTTTAACGGAAGATATTTACTTTTTCACCAGAGCCCTCTATGGTCTTCCAAATATCCCTTTGCAAATTTCACAAGAACAGTCCTCGCGAAAGGCTTCTAGAGGGAAAAGCTGTAACATTGTGAGATGAATTAACAGAGCAGAAAGCAGTTTCTCACAAAGCTTTTTTTCAGTTTTCATCTTAGGATATTTCCTTTTTCACCATAGCCCTCTATGGTCTTCCAAATATCACTTTGCAAATTCCACAAGAACATTGTTAGCGAAAAGGCTTCTGGAGGGGAAAACTGTAATTGTGTGAGATGAATTAACAGAACACAAAGTAGTTTCTCTAAAGCTTCTTTCCAGTATTTAACGGAAGATATTTCCTTTTTCACCATAGCTCTCTAGGTGCTTCGAAATATCACTTTGCAAATTAAACAAGAACATTCTTAGCGAAAGGCTTCTGGAGAGGAAAACTGTAACACTTTGAGATGAATTAACAGAACACAAAGCAGTTTCTCCAAAGCTTCTTTCCAGTTTTTAACGGAAGATATTTCCTTTTTCACCATGGACCTCTATGGGCTTCCAAATATCACTTTGCAATTTCCACAAGAACAGTCTTAGCGAAAGGCTTTTGGAGGGGAATGTTGTAACTCTGTGAATGAATTAACAGAACACCAAGCAGTTTCTCAGAAAGATTCTTTCCAGTTTTTAACGGAAGATATTTCCATTTTCACCATAGCCCTCTATGGGCTTCCAAATATCACCTTGCAAATTCCACAAGAACAGTGTTAGGGAAAGGCTTCTGTAGGGGAAAGCTGTAACTCTGTCACATGAAATAACAGAACACAAAGCAGTTTCTCAGAAAGCTTTTTTTCCGTTTTTATCTTAGGATACTTCCATTTTCACCATAGCCCACTATGGGCTTCGAAATATCACTTTGCAAATTTCCCAAGAATAATCTTAGTGAACGGCTCCTGGAGGGGAAAGCTGTACCTCTGTGAGATGAATTAATAGAACACAAAGCAGTTTCACAGAAAACTTCCTTCCATTTTTTAACGGAAGATACTTCCCTTTTCACCATAGCCCTCTATGGGCTTTCAAATATCTCTCTGCAAATTACACAAGAACAGTCTTAGCGAAAGGCTTCTTGATTGAAAAGCAGTAACTCTGAGTGATGTACTAACAGAACAAAAAGCAGTTTCTCAAAAAGCTTCTTTTCGATTTTTATCTTATCTTATTTCCTTTTTCACCATAGCCCTCTATGGGCTTTTAAATATCACTTTACAAATTCCACAAGAACATTCTTAACGAAAGGCTTCTGGAGGGGAAAGGTGCAACTTTGTGAGATGAATTAACAGAACACAAAGCAGTTTCTCAGAAAGCTTTCCTCTTTCAGTATAGCCCTCTATGGGCTTCCAAGTAACATTTTGCAAATTCCACAAGAACAACCTTTGTGGAAGGCTTCTTTAAGGGAAAGCAGTAACCCTGTGAGTTGAATTAACAGTACAAAAAGCAGTTTCTCATAAAGGTTCTTTCAGTTTTTATCTTAGGATACATCCTTTCTCACCATAGCCCTCTATGGGCTTCCAAACATCACTTTGCAAATTCCACAAGTACATTCTTGGTGAGCGGCATATTGAGCGGAAAGCTGTACTTCTGTGAGATGAATTAACAGAACACAAAGCAGTTTCTCAGAAAGATTCTTTTCAGTTTTTAACGGAAGATATTTCCTTTTTCACCGTAGCCCTCTTTGGGCTTCCAAATATCACTTTGCAAATTCCACAAGAACAGTCTTAGCGAAAGGCTTCTTGAGGGGAAAGCTGTAATTCTCTGAGATGAATTAGCAGAACACAAAGCAGTTTTTCAGAAAGATTCTTTCCAGTTTTTATCGGAAGATATTTCATTTTTCAAAAAGCCCTCTAAGGGCTTCCAAATATCACATGGGAAATTCCACAGGAACAGTCTTAGTGAACGACTTCTGGAAGGTAAAGCTACAGCACTGTGAGATGAATTAAGAGAACACAATGCAGTTTCTCAGAAAGCTTCTATTCGGGTTTTATCTTAGGATATTTCCTTTTTCGCCACAACGCTCTAAGGGCTTCCAATATCACTTTGCAAATTCCACAAGAACATTCTTAGTGAAAGGCTTCTGGAGGGGAAAACTGTAACTGTGTGAGATGAATTAACAGAACACAAAGCAGTTTCTCAGAAAGCTTCTGTCCAGTTTTTATCTGAATATATTTCCTTCTTTACCATAGCCCTCTATAGGCTTCCAAATATCACTTTGCAAATTCCTCAAGAACAGCCTTAGAGAAAGGCTTCTTGAGAGGAAAGGTGTAACTCCATGAGATCAATTAACGGAACACAAAGCGGTTTCTCAGAAAGCTTCTTTTCAGTTTCTATCTTAGGATATTTCCTTTTTCACCATAACCCTCTACGGGCTTTCAAATATCACTTTGCAAATTCCACAAGAACAGCCTTAGCGAAAGGCTTCTTGAGGAGAATGCTGTAACTCTGTGAGAGGAATTAACAGAACACAGAGCAGTTTCTCAGAATGCTTCTTTACAGTTTTTCACGGAAGATATTCCCTTTTTCACCATAGCCCTCCATGGGCTTCCAAATATCCCTTTGCAAATTCCACAAGAACACTTTTATCGAAAGGCTTCTTGAGGGGAAAGCTGTAACACTGTGAGATGAATTAGCAGAACACAATGCAGTATCTCAGAAAGCTTCTTTCCAGTTTTAAACGGAAGATATTTCCTTTTTCAACATAGCCCCGTATGTGCTTCAAATATCACTTTGCAAACTCCACAAGAACAGTCGTAGCGAAAGGCTTCTTGAGGGGAAAGCTGTAATTCTGTGAGATGAATTGACAGAACACAAAGCAGTTTCTCAGAAAGCTTCTTTCCCGTTTTTAACGGAAGATATTTACTTTTCACCGTAGCCCTCTATGGGCTTCCAAATATCACTTTGCAAATTTCACAAGAACAGTCTTAGCGAAAGGCTTCTTGAGGGGAAAGCTGTAACTCTGTGGGTTGAATTAACAGAACACAAAGCCGTTTCTTAGAAAGCTTCTTTTCAGTTTTTATCTTAGGATATTTCCTTACTCACAGTAGCCCTCTATGGGCTTCCAAATAATACTTTGCAAATTATACAAGAACAGTCTTAGTGAAAGGCTTCTTGAGGGGAAAGCTGTAACTCCGCGAGGTGAATTAACAGATCACAAAGCAGTTTCTCAAAAGACTTCTTTTTAGTTTTTATCATAGGATGTTTCCTTTTTCACCATAGCCATCCATGGGCTTCCAAATATCACATTGCAAATTAAAAAAGAACAGTCTTAGCAAAAGGCTTCTTCAGGGGAAATCTGTAATTCTGTGAGATGAATTAACAGAACACAAAGCAGTTTCTCAAAAAGTTTCTTTCCGTTTCTTAACTGAAGATATTTCCTTTTTCACCATAGCCCTCTATGGGCTTCCAAATATCACTTTCCAAATTCCCAAAGAAGAGTCTTAGCGAAAGGCTTCTTGAGGGGAAAGCTGTAAGTCTGTGAGATCAATTAACAGAACGGAAAGCAGTTTCTCAGAAAGTTTCTTTCCAATTTTTAACGGAAGTTTCTTCCTTTTTCACCATAGCCCTCTATGGGCTTCCAAATATCACTTTACAAATTCCACAAGAACAGTCTTATCGAACGGCTTCTTGAGGTGAAAGATGTAACTGTGTGAGATGAATTAACGGAATACAACGCAGTTTCTCAGAAAGCTTCTTTCCAGTTTTTAACTGAAGATATTTCCTTTTTCACCATAGCCCTCTAAGGGCTTCGATATCTCACTTTGCAACTTCCAATAGAACAGCCTTAGCAAAAGGCTTCTTGAGGGGCAAGCTGTAATTCTGTGAGATGAATTAACAGAACACAAAGCAGTTTTTCAGAAAGCTTCTTTCCAGTTTTTATCTTCCGTTATTTTCTTTTTCACCGTAGCCCTCTAACGGCTTCAAAATATCACTTTGTAAATTCCACAAGAAGAGTCTTAGCGAACGTCTTTTTGTGGGGAAAACTGTAACTCTGTGAGATGAATTAAGAGAACACCAAGCCGTTAATCAGAAAGCTTCTTTCCAGTTTTTAATGGAAGAGATTTCCTTTTTCACCATAGTCCTCTAAGAGCTATGAAATATCACTTTGCAATTCCACAAGAACAGCCTTAGCGAAAGGCTTCTTGAGGGTAAAGATGTAACTCTGTGAGATGAATTAACAGAACACAAAGCAGTTTCTCAGAAAGCTTCTTTCCACTTTTTACCTGAACATATTTCCTTTTTCACCATAGCCCTCTAAGGGCTTCCAAATATCACTAGGCAAATTACAACAGAACAGTCTTAGCGAAAGGCTTCTTGA
This sequence comes from Chlorocebus sabaeus, assembly GCF_047675955.1. Lineage (NCBI taxonomy): Eukaryota > Metazoa > Chordata > Mammalia > Primates > Cercopithecidae > Chlorocebus > Chlorocebus sabaeus. The sequence goes on along the minus strand of NW_027326769.1, from coordinate 663,928 downwards.
GGGGAAAGCAGTAACTCTGTGAGGTGAATTGACAGAACACAAAGCCGTTTCTCAGAAAGCTTCTTGCCAGTTTTTAACGGAAGATATTTCCTTTTTCACCGTAGCCCTCTATGGGCTTCCAAATATTACTTTGCATATTCCACAAGAACAGTCTTAGCGAAAGGCTTCTGGAGGGGAAAGCTGTAACTCTGTGAGATGAATTAACAGAACACAAAGCCGTTTCTTAGAAAGCTTCCTTTCAGTTTTTATCGTAGGGTATTTCCTTACTCACAGTAGCCCTCTATGGGCTTCCAAATAATACTTTGCAAATTATACAAGAACAGTCTCAGCGAAAGGCTTCTTGAGGGGAAAGCTGTAACTCCACGAGGTGAATTAACAGATCACAAAGCAGTTTCTCAAAAGACTTCTTTTTAGTTTTTATCATAGGATATTTCCTTTTTCACCATAGCCAACCATGGGCTTCCAAATATCACTTTGCAAATTCCAAAAGAACAGTCTTAGCAAAAGGCTTCTTCAGGGGAAAGCTGTAATTCTGTGAGATGAATTAACAGAACACAAAGCAGTTTCTCAAAAAGTTTCTTTCCATTTCTTAACTGAAGATATTTCCTTTTTCACCATAGCCCTCTATGGGCTTCCAAATATCACTTTCCAAATTGCCAAAGAAGAGTCTTAGCGAAAGGCTTCTTGAGGGGAAAGCTGTAAGTCGGTGAGATCAATTAACAGAACACAAAGCAGTTTCTCAGAAAGTTTCTTTCCAATTTTTAACGGAAGTTTCTTCCTTTTTCACCATAGCCCTCTATGGGCTTCCAAATATCACTTTGCCAATTCCACAAGAACAGTCTTAGCGAAAGACTTCTTGAGGGGAAAGCTCTAATTGTGTGAGATGAATTAACAGAACACAAACCAGTTTCTCAGAAAACTTCCTTCCAGTTATTAACTGAAGATATTTCCTTTTTCACCATAGCCCTGCATGGGCTTCCAAATATCACTTTGCAAATTCCACAAAAACAGTCTTAGCGAAAGGCTTCCTGAGGGTAAAGGTGTAACTCTGTGAGATGAATTAACAGAACAGAAAGCAGTTTCTCAGACAGCTTCCTTCCAGTTTTTAACTGAAGATATTTCCTTTTTCACCATAGCCTTTTCTGGGCTTCGAAAGATCCCTTTGCAAATTCCAGAAGAACAGACTTAGCGAAAGGCTTCTTGAGGGGAAATATGTAACTGTGTGAGATGAATTAACAGAACCTAAAGCAGTTTCTCAGAAAGCTTCCTTCCAGTTTTTAACTAAAGATATTTCCTTTTTCATCGTAGCCCTCTATGGGCTTCGAAATATCACTTTGCAAATTCCACAAGAACAAACTTAGCGAAAGGCTTCTTGAGAGGAAAAATGTAACTCTGTGACATGAATTAACAAAAACTAAAGCAGTTTCTCAAACGGCTGCCTTCCAGTTTTTAACTGAAGATATTTCCTTTTTCAACTTAGACCTCTATGGGCTTCCAAATATCACTTTGAAAATTCCACAAGAACAGATTTTGCGAAAAGCTTCTTCAAGGGAAAGCTGTAACTCTGTGAGATGAATTAACAGAACACAAAGCAGTTTCTCAGAAAGCTTCTTTCCAGTTTTTATAGGAAGATAACTCCTTTTTCACCATAACCCTCTATGGGCTTCCAAATATCACTTTCCAAATTCCACAAGAACTGTCTTCGCGAGAGGCTTTTTGAGGGGAAAGGTGTAACTCTGTTACATGAATTAACAGAACACAAAGCAGTTTCTCAGGAGCTTCTTTCCAGTTTTTAAGTGAAGATATTTCCTTTTTCCCCATAGGCCTCTATGGACTTCCAAATATCACTTTTCAAATTCCACCAGAACAGACATAGCGAAAGGCTTCTTGAAAGGAAAGCTGTAAGTCTGTGAGATGAATTAACAGAACACAAAGCAGGTTCACAGAAAGCTTCTTTCCAGTTTTCAACGGAAGATATTTCCTTTTTCACCATAGCCCTCTATGGGTTTCAAAATATCACTTTGCAAATTCCACAAGAAGAGTCTTAGCGAAAGGCTTCTTGAGGGGAAAGCTGTAACTCTGTGAGGTGAATTAACAGAACACAAAACAGTTTCTCAGAAAGATTCTTTCCAGTTTTTAACTGAAGATATTTCCTGTTTCACCGTAGCCCTATATGGGCTTCCAAATATCACTTTGCAAATTCCACAAGAAGAGTCTTACCGAAACATTCCTTCAGGGAAAAGCTGTAACTCTGTGAGAAGAATTAACAGAACACATAGCAGTTTCTCAGAAAGCTTCCTTCCAGTTTTTAACGGAAGATATTTCCTTTTTCACCATAGCCCGCTATGGGCTTCCAAATATCACTTTGCAAATTCCACATGAACAGTTTTACCGAAAGGTTTCTTGAGGGGAAAACTGTAACTCGGTGAGATGAATTAACAGAACACAAAGCAGTTTCTCAGAGAGCTTCTTTCCAGTTTTTAACTGAAGATATTTCCTTTCTCACCATAGACCCCTATGGCCTTCCAATTATCACTTTCCAAACTCCACAAGAACAGCCGTAGCGAAAGGCTTGTTGAGGTAAAGCTGTAACTCTGTGAGATGAATTAACAGTACACAAAGCAGTTTCTCAGAAAGATTCTTTCCAGTTTTTATCAGAAGATATTGCCTTTTTCACCATAGCCCCCTAAGGGCTTCCAAATATCACTTTGCCAATTCCACAGTAACAGCCTTAGCGAAAGACTTCTTGAAGGGAAAGCTGTAACATTGTGAGATGAATTAACAGAACAAAAAGTAGTTTCTCAGAAATCTTTTTTCCATTTTTTATCGGAAATTATTTCCTTTTTCACCATAGCCCTCTATGGGCTTCCAAATATCACTTTGCAAATTCCACAATAACTGTCTTAGCGAAAGGTTTCTTGAGGGGAAAGCTGTAACACTGTAACATGAATTAACAGAACACAAAGCAGTTTCTCAGAAAGCTTCTTTCCAGTTTTTAGCTGAAGATATTTCCTTTTTCCCCATAGCCCTCTATGGGCTTCCAAATATCACTTTGTAAATTCCACAAGAACAGCCTTAGCGAACGGCTTCTTGAAGGGAAAGCTGTAACTCTGTTAGATGAATCAACAGAACACAAAGCAGTTTCTCAGACAGCTTCTTTCCAGTTTTTAAAGGAAGATATTTCCTTTTTCACCATAGCCCTCTAAGGGCTTCCAAATATTACTTTGCAAATTCCACAGGAACAGTCTTACCGAAAGGCTTCTTGAGGGGAAAGCAGTAACTCTGTGAGATGAATTAACAGAACACAAAGCAGTTTCTCAGAAAGCTTCTTTCCAGTTTTTATAGGAAGATAACCCCTTTTTCACCATAACCCTCTATGGGCTTCCAAATATCACTTTCCAAATTCCACAAGAACTGTCTTCGCGAGAGGCTTTTTGAGGGGAAAGGTGTAACTCTGTTACATGAATTAACAGAACACAAAGCAGTTTCTCAGGAGCTTCTTTCCAGTTTTTAAGTGAAGATATTTCCTTTTTCCCCATAGGCCTCTATGGTCTTCCAAATATCACTTTTCAAATTCCACCAGAACAGACATAGCGAAAGGCTTCTTGAAAGGAAAGCTGTAAGTCTGTGAGATGAATTAACAGAACACAAAGCAGGTTCACAGAAAGCTTCTTTCCAGTTTTCAACGGAAGATATTTCCTTTTTCACCATAGCCCTCTATGGGTTTCAAAATATCACTTTGCAAATTCCACAAGAAGAGTCTTAGCGAAAGGCTTCTTGAGGGGAAAGCTGTAACTCTGTGAGATGAATTAACAGAACACAAAACAGTTTCTCAGAAAGATTCTTTCCAGTTTTTAACTGAAGATATTTCCTGTTTCACCGTAGCCCTATATGGGCTTCCAAATATCACTTTGCAAATTCCACAAGAAGAGTCTTACCGAAACATTCCTTCAGGGAAAAGCTGTAACTCTGTGAGAAGAATTAACAGAACACATAGCAGTTTCTCAGAAAGCTTCCTTCCAGTTTTTAACGGAAGATATTTCCTTTTTCACCATAGCCCGCTATGGGCTTCCAAATATCACTTTGCAAATTCCACATGAACAGTTTTACCGAAAGGTTTCTTGAGGGGAAAACTGTAACTCGGTGAGATGAATTAACAGAACACAAAGCAGTTTCTCAGAGAGCTTCTTTCCAGTTTTTAACTGAAGATATTTCCTTTCTCACCATAGACCCCTATGGCCTTCCAATTATCACTTTCCAAACTCCACAAGAACAGCCGTAGCGAAAGGCTTGTTGAGGTAAAGCTGTAACTCTGTGAGATGAATTAACAGTACACAAAGCAGTTTCTCAGAAAGATTCTTTCCAGTTTTTATCAGAAGATATTGCCTTTTTCACCATAGCCCCCTAAGGGCTTCCAAATATCACTTTGCCAATTCCACAGTAACAGCCTTAGCGAAAGACTTCTTGAAGGGAAAGCTGTAACATTGTGAGATGAATTAACAGAACAAAAAGTAGTTTCTCAGAAATCTTTTTTCCATTTTTTATCGGAAATTATTTCCTTTTTCACCATAGCCCTCTATGGGCTTCCAAATATCACTTTGCAAATTCCACAATAACTGTCTTAGCGAAAGGTTTCTTGAGGGGAAAGCTGTAACACTGTAACATGAATTAACAGAACACAAAGCAGTTTCTCAGAAAGCTTCTTTCCAGTTTTTAGCTGAAGATATTTCCTTTTTCCCCATAGCCCTCTATGGGCTTCCAAATATCACTTTGTAAATTCCACAAGAACAGCCTTAGCGAACGGCTTCTTGAAGGGAAAGCTGTAACTCTGTTAGATGAATCAACAGAACACAAAGCAGTTTCTCAGACAGCTTCTTTCCAGTTTTTAAAGGAAGATATTTCCTTTTTCACCATAGCCCTCTAAGGGCTTCCAAATATTACTTTGCAAATTCCACAGGAACAGTCTTACCGAAAGGCTTCTTGAGGGGAAAGCAGTAACTCTGTGAGATGAATTAACAGAACACAAAGCAGTTTCTCAGAAAGCTTCTTTCCAGTTTTTATAGGAAGATAACCCCTTTTTCACCATAACCCTCTATGGGCTTCCAAATATCACTTTCCAAATTCCACAAGAACTGTCTTCGCGAGAGGCTTTTTGAGGGGAAAGGTGTAACTCTGTTACATGAATTAACAGAACACAAAGCAGTTTCTCAGGAGCTTCTTTCCAGTTTTTAAGTGAAGATATTTCCTTTTTCCCCATAGGCCTCTATGGTCTTCCAAATATCACTTTTCAAATTCCACCAGAACAGACATAGCGAAAGGCTTCTTGAAAGGAAAGCTGTAAGTCTGTGAGATGAATTAACAGAACACAAAGCAGGTTCACAGAAAGCTTCTTTCCAGTTTTCAACGGAAGATATTTCCTTTTTCACCATAGCCCTCTATGGGTTTCAAAATATCACTTTGCAAATTCCACAAGAAGAGTCTTAGCGAAAGGCTTCTTGAGGGGAAAGCTGTAACTCTGTGAGATGAATTAACAGAACACAAAACAGTTTCTCAGAAAGATTCTTTCCAGTTTTTAACTGAAGATATTTCCTGTTTCACCGTAGCCCTATATGGGCTTCCAAATATCACTTTGCAAATTCCACAAGAAGAGTCTTACCGAAACATTCCTTCAGGGAAAAGCTGTAACTCTGTGAGAAGAATTAACAGAACACATAGCAGTTTCTCAGAAAGCTTCCTTCCAGTTTTTAACGGAAGATATTTCCTTTTTCACCATAGCCCGCTATGGGCTTCCAAATATCACTTTGCAAATTCCACATGAACAGTCTTACCGAAAGGTTTCTTGAGGGGAAAACTGTAACTCGGTGAGATGAATTAACAGAACACAAAGCAGTTTCTCAGAGAGCTTCTTTCCAGTTTTTAACTGAAGATATTTCCTTTCTCACCATAGACCCCTATGGCCTTCCAATTATCACTTTCCAAACTCCACAAGAACAGCCGTAGCGAAAGGCTTGTTGAGGTAAAGCTGTAACTCTGTGAGATGAATTAACAGTACACAAAGCAGTTTCTCAGAAAGATTCTTTCCAGTTTTTATCAGAAGATATTGCCTTTTTCACCATAGCCCCCTAAGGGCTTCCAAATATCACTTTGCCAATTCCACAGTAACAGCCTTAGCGAAAGACTTCTTGAAGGGAAAGCTGTAACATTGTGAGATGAATTAACAGAACAAAAAGTAGTTTCTCAGAAATCTTTTTTCCATTTTTTATCGGAAATTATTTCCTTTTTCACCATAGCCCTCTATGGGCTTCCAAATATCACTTTGCAAATTCCACAATAACTGTCTTAGCGAAAGGTTTCTTGAGGGGAAAGCTGTAACACTGTAACATGAATTAACAGAACACAAAGCAGTTTCTCAGAAAGCTTCTTTCCAGTTTTTAGCTGAAGATATTTCCTTTTTCCCCATAGCCCTCTATGGGCTTCCAAATATCACTTTGTAAATTCCACAAGAACAGCCTTAGCGAACGGCTTCTTGAAGGGAAAGCTGTAACTCTGTTAGATGAATCAACAGAACACAAAGCAGTTTCTCAGACAGCTTCTTTCCAGTTTTTAAAGGAAGATATTTCCTTTTTCACCATAGCCCTCTAAGGGCTTCCAAATATTACTTTGCAAATTCCACAGGAACAGTCTTACCGAAAGGCTTCTTGAGGGGAAAGCAGTAACTCTGTGAGATGAATTAACAGAACACAAAGCAGTTTCTCAGAAAGCTTCTTTCCAGTTTTTATAGGAAGATAACTCCTTTTTCACCATAACCCTCTATGGGCTTCCAAATATCACTTTCCAAATTCCACAAGAACTGTCTTCGCGAGAGGCTTTTTGAGGGGAAAGGTGTAACTCTGTTACATGAATTAACAGAACACAAAGCAGTTTCTCAGGAGCTTCTTTCCAGTTTTTAAGTGAAGATATTTCCTTTTTCCCCATAGGCCTCTATGGACTTCCAAATATCACTTTTCAAATTCCACCAGAACAGACATAGCGAAAGGCTTCTTGAAAGGAAAGCTGTAAGTCTGTGAGATGAATTAACAGAACACAAAGCAGGTTCACAGAAAGCTTCTTTCCAGTTTTCAACGGAAGATATTTCCTTTTTCACCATAGCCCTCTATGGGTTTCAAAATATGACTTTGCAAATTCCACAAGAAGAGTCTTAGCGAAAGGCTTCTTGAGGGGAAAGCTGTAACTCTGTGAGATGAATTAACAGAACACAAAACAGTTTCTCAGAAAGATTCTTTCCAGTTTTTAACTGAAGATATTTCCTGTTTCACCGTAGCCCTATATGGGCTTCCAAATATCACTTTGCAAATTCCACAAGAAGAGTCTTACCGAAACATTCCTTCAGGGAAAAGCTGTAACTCTGTGAGAAGAATTAACAGAACACATAGCAGTTTCTCAGAAAGCTTCCTTCCAGTTTTTAACGGAAGATATTTCCTTTTTCACCATAGCCCGCTATGGGCTTCCAAATATCACTTTGCAAATTCCACATGAACAGTCTTACCGAAAGGTTTCTTGAGGGGAAAACTGTAACTCGGTGAGATGAATTAACAGAACACAAAGCAGTTTCTCAGAGAGCTTCTTTCCAGTTTTTAACTGAAGATATTTCCTTTCTCACCATAGACCCCTATGGCCTTCCAATTATCACTTTCCAAACTCCACAAGAACAGCCGTAGCGAAAGGCTTGTTGAGGTAAAGCTGTAACTCTGTGAGATGAATTAACAGTACACAAAGCAGTTTCTCAGAAAGATTCTTTCCAGTTTTTATCAGAAGATATTGCCTTTTTCACCATAGCCCCCTAAGGGCTTCCAAATATCACTTTGCCAATTCCACAGTAACAGCCTTAGCGAAAGACTTCTTGAAGGGAAAGCTGTAACATTGTGAGATGAATTAACAGAACAAAAAGTAGTTTCTCAGAAATCTTTTTTCCATTTTTTATCGGAAATTATTTCCTTTTTCACCATAGCCCTCTATGGGCTTCCAAATATCACTTTGCAAATTCCACAATAACTGTCTTAGCGAAAGGTTTCTTGAGGGGAAAGCTGTAACACTGTAACATGAATTAACAGAACACAAAGCAGTTTCTCAGAAAGCTTCTTTCCAGTTTTTAGCTGAAGATATTTCCTTTTTCCCCATAGCCCTCTATGGGCTTCCAAATATCACTTTGTAAATTCCACAAGAACAGCCTTAGCGAACGGCTTCTTGAAGGGAAAGCTGTAACTCTGTTAGATGAATCAACAGAACACAAAGCAGTTTCTCAGACAGCTTCTTTCCAGTTTTTAAAGGAAGATATTTCCTTTTTCACCATAGCCCTCTAAGGGCTTCCAAATATTACTTTGCAAATTCCACAGGAACAGTCTTACCGAAAGGCTTCTTGAGGGGAAAGCAGTAACTCTGTGAGATGAATTAACAGAACACAAAGCAGTTTCTCAGAAAGCTTCTTTCCAGTTTTTATAGGAAGATAACTCCTTTTTCACCATAACCCTCTATGGGCTTCCAAATATCACTTTCCAAATTCCACAAGAACTGTCTTCGCGAGAGGCTTTTTGAGGGGAAAGGTGTAACTCTGTTACATGAATTAACAGAACACAAAGCAGTTTCTCAGGAGCTTCTTTCCAGTTTTTAAGTGAAGATATTTCCTTTTTCCCCATAGGCCTCTATGGACTTCCAAATATCACTTTTCAAATTCCACCAGAACAGACATAGCGAAAGGCTTCTTGAAAGGAAAGCTGTAAGTCTGTGAGATGAATTAACAGAACACAAAGCAGGTTCACAGAAAGCTTCTTTCCAGTTTTCAACGGAAGATATTTCCTTTTTCACCATAGCCCTCTATGGGTTTCAAAATATCACTTTGCAAATTCCACAAGAAGAGTCTTAGCGAAAGGCTTCTTGAGGGGAAAGCTGTAACTCTGTGAGATGAATTAACAGAACACAAAACAGTTTCTCAGAAAGATTCTTTCCAGTTTTTAACTGAAGATATTTCCTGTTTCACCGTAGCCCTATATGGGCTTCCAAATATCACTTTGCAAATTCCACAAGAAGAGTCTTACCGAAACATTCCTTCAGGGAAAAGCTGTAACTCTGTGAGAAGAATTAACAGAACACATAGCAGTTTCTCAGAAAGCTTCCTTCCAGTTTTTAACGGAAGATATTTCCTTTTTCACCATAGCCCGCTATGGGCTTCCAAATATCACTTTGCAAATTCCACATGAACAGTCTTACCGAAAGGTTTCTTGAGGGGAAAACTGTAACTCGGTGAGATGAATTAACAGAACACAAAGCAGTTTCTCAGAGAGCTTCTTTCCAGTTTTTAACTGAAGATATTTCCTTTCTCACCATAGACCCCTATGGCCTTCCAATTATCACTTTCCAAACTCCACAAGAACAGCCGTAGCGAAAGGCTTGTTGAGGTAAAGCTGTAACTCTGTGAGATGAATTAACAGTACACAAAGCAGTTTCTCAGAAAGATTCTTTCCAGTTTTTATCAGAAGATATTGCCTTTTTCACCATAGCCCCCTAAGGGCTTCCAAATATCACTTTGCCAATTCCACAGTAACAGCCTTAGCGAAAGACTTCTTGAAGGGAAAGCTGTAACATTGTGAGATGAATTAACAGAACAAAAAGTAGTTTCTCAGAAATCTTTTTTCCATTTTTTATCGGAAATTATTTCCTTTTTCACCATAGCCCTCTATGGGCTTCCAAATATCACTTTGCAAATTCCACAATAACTGTCTTAGCGAAAGGTTTCTTGAGGGGAAAGCTGTAACACTGTAACATGAATTAACAGAACACAAAGCAGTTTCTCAGAAAGCTTCTTTCCAGTTTTTAGCTGAAGATATTTCCTTTTTCCCCATAGCCCTCTATGGGCTTCCAAATATCACTTTGTAAATTCCACAAGAACAGCCTTAGCGAACGGCTTCTTGAAGGGAAAGCTGTAACTCTGTTAGATGAATCAACAGAACACAAAGCAGTTTCTCAGACAGCTTCTTTCCAGTTTTTAAAGGAAGATATTTCCTTTTTCACCATAGCCCTCTAAGGGCTTCCAAATATTACTTTGCAAATTCCACAGGAACAGTCTTACCGAAAGGCTTCTTGAGGGGAAAGCAGTAACTCTGTGAGATGAATTAACAGAACACAAAGCAGTTTCTCAGAAAGCTTCTTTCCAGTTTTTATAGGAAGATAACTCCTTTTTCACCATAACCCTCTATGGGCTTCCAAATATCACTTTCCAAATTCCACAAGAACTGTCTTCGCGAGAGGCTTTTTGAGGGGAAAGGTGTAACTCTGTTACATGAATTAACAGAACACAAAGCAGTTTCTCAGGAGCTTCTTTCCAGTTTTTAAGTGAAGATATTTCCTTTTTCCCCATAGGCCTCTATGGACTTCCAAATATCACTTTTCAAATTCCACCAGAACAGACATAGCGAAAGGCTTCTTGAAAGGAAAGCTGTAAGTCTGTGAGATGAATTAACAGAACACAAAGCAGGTTCACAGAAAGCTTCTTTCCAGTTTTCAACGGAAGATATTTCCTTTTTCACCATAGCCCTCTATGGGTTTCAAAATATCACTTTGCAAATTCCACAAGAAGAGTCTTAGCGAAAGGCTTCTTGAGGGGAAAGCTGTAACTCTGTGAGATGAATTAACAGAACACAAAACAGTTTCTCAGAAAGATTCTTTCCAGTTTTTAACTGAAGATATTTCCTGTTTCACCGTAGCCCTATATGGGCTTCCAAATATCACTTTGCAAATTCCACAAGAAGAGTCTTACCGAAACATTCCTTCAGGGAAAAGCTGTAATTCTGTGAGAAGAATTAACAGAACACATAGCAGTTTCTCAGAAAGCTTCCTTCCAGTTTTTAACGGAAGATATTTCCTTTTTCACCATAGCCCGCTATGGGCTTCCAAATATCACTTTGCAAATTCCACATGAACAGTCTTACCGAAAGGTTTCTTGAGGGGAAAACTGTAACTCGGTGAGATGAATTAACAGAACACAAAGCAGTTTCTCAGAGAGCTTCTTTCCAGTTTTTAACTGAAGATATTTCCTTTCTCACCATAGACCCCTATGGCCTTCCAATTATCACTTTCCAAACTCCACAAGAACAGCCGTAGCGAAAGGCTTGTTGAGGTAAAGCTGTAACTCTGTGAGATGAATTAACAGTACACAAAGCAGTTTCTCAGAAAGATTCTTTCCAGTTTTTATCAGAAGATATTGCCTTTTTCACCATAGCCCCCTAAGGGCTTCCAAATATCACTTTGCCAATTCCACAGTAACAGCCTTAGCGAAAGACTTCTTGAAGGGAAAGCTGTAACATTGTGAGATGAATTAACAGAACAAAAAGTAGTTTCTCAGAAATCTTTTTTCCATTTTTTATCGGAAATTATTTCCTTTTTCACCATAGCCCTCTATGGGCTTCCAAATATCACTTTGCAAATTCCACAATAACTGTCTTAGCGAAAGGTTTCTTGAGGGGAAAGCTGTAACACTGTAACATGAATTAACAGAACACAAAGCAGTTTCTCAGAAAGCTTCTTTCCAGTTTTTAGCTGAAGATATTTCCTTTTTCCCCATAGCCCTCTATGGGCTTCCAAATATCACTTTGTAAATTCCACAAGAACAGCCTTAGCGAACGGCTTCTTGAAGGGAAAGCTGTAACTCTGTTAGATGAATCAACAGAACACAAAGCAGTTTCTCAGACAGCTTCTTTCCAGTTTTTAAAGGAAGATATTTCCTTTTTCACCATAGCCCTCTAAGGGCTTCCAAATATTACTTTGCAAATTCCACAGGAACAGTCTTACCGAAAGGCTTCTTGAGGGGAAAGCAGTAACTCTGTGAGATGAATTAACAGAACACAAAGCAGTTTCTCAGAAAGCTTCTTTCCAGTTTTTATAGGAAGATAACTCCTTTTTCACCATAACCCTCTATGGGCTTCCAAATATCACTTTCCAAATTCCACAAGAACTGTCTTCGCGAGAGGCTTTTTGAGGGGAAAGGTGTAACTCTGTTACATGAATTAACAGAACACAAAGCAGTTTCTCAGGAGCTTCTTTCCAGTTTTTAAGTGAAGATATTTCCTTTTTCCCCATAGGCCTCTATGGACTTCCAAATATCACTTTTCAAATTCCACCAGAACAGACATAGCGAAAGGCTTCTTGAAAGGAAAGCTGTAAGTCTGTGAGATGAATTAACAGAACACAAAGCAGGTTCACAGAAAGCTTCTTTCCAGTTTTCAACGGAAAATATTTCCTTTTTCACCATAGCCCTCTATGGGTTTCAAAATATGACTTTGCAAATTCCACAAGAAGAGTCTTAGCGAAAGGCTTCTTGAGGGGAAAGCTGTAACTCTGTGAGATGAATTAACAGAACACAAAACAGTTTCTCAGAAAGATTCTTTCCAGTTTTTAACTGAAGATATTTCCTGTTTCACCGTAGCCCTATATGGGCTTCCAAATATCACTTTGCAAATTCCACAAGAAGAGTCTTACCGAAACATTCCTTCAGGGAAAAGCTGTAACTCTGTGAGAAGAATTAACAGAACACATAGCAGTTTCTCAGAAAGCTTCCTTCCAGTTTTTAACGGAAGATATTTCCTTTTTCACCATAGCCCGCTATGGGCTTCCAAATATCACTTTGCAAATTCCACATGAACAGTCTTACCGAAAGGTTTCTTGAGGGGAAAACTGTAACTCGGTGAGATGAATTAACAGAACACAAAGCAGTTTCTCAGAGAGCTTCTTTCCAGTTTTTAACTGAAGATATTTCCTTTCTCACCATAGACCCCTATGGCCTTCCAATTATCACTTTCCAAACTCCACAAGAACAGCCGTAGCGAAAGGCTTGTTGAGGTAAAGCTGTAACTCTGTGAGATGAATTAACAGTACACAAAGCAGTTTCTCAGAAAGATTCTTTCCAGTTTTTATCAGAAGATATTGCCTTTTTCACCATAGCCCCCTAAGGGCTTCCAAATATCACTTTGCCAATTCCACAGTAACAGCCTTAGCGAAAGACTTCTTGAAGGGAAAGCTGTAACATTGTGAGATGAATTAACAGAACAAAAAGTAGTTTCTCAGAAATCTTTTTTCCATTTTTTATCGGAAATTATTTCCTTTTTCACCATAGCCCTCTATGGGCTTCCAAATATCACTTTGCAAATTCCACAATAACTGTCTTAGCGAAAGGTTTCTTGAGGGGAAAGCTGTAACACTGTAACATGAATTAACAGAACACAAAGCAGTTTCTCAGAAAGCTTCTTTCCAGTTTTTAGCTGAAGATATTTCCTTTTTCCCCATAGCCCTCTATGGGCTTCCAAATATCACTTTGTAAATTCCACAAGAACAGCCTTAGCGAACGGCTTCTTGAAGGGAAAGCTGTAACTCTGTTAGATGAATCAACAGAACACAAAGCAGTTTCTCAGACAGCTTCTTTCCAGTTTTTAAAGGAAGATATTTCCTTTTTCACCATAGCCCTCTAAGGGCTTCCAAATATTACTTTGCAAATTCCACAGGAACAGTCTTACCGAAAGGCTTCTTGAGGGGAAAGCAGTAACGCTGTGAGATGAATTAACAGAACACAAAGCAGTTTCTCAGAAGTTTCTTTCCACTTTTTAACTGAAGATATTTCCTTTTTCACCATAGCCCTCTAGGGGCTTCCAAATATCACTTTGCAAAATCAACGAGAACAGTCTTAGAGAAAGGCTTCTTGAGAGGAAAGTTCTAAGTCTGTGAGATGGACTAACAGAACACAAAGCAGTTTCTCTGAAAGCTTCATTCCAGTTTTTAACTGGAGATATTTCCTTTTTCACCATAGGCCTCTATGGGCTTCCAAATATCACTTTCCAAATTCAACAAGGACAGCCTTAGCGAAGGGCTTCTTGAAGGGAAAACTGTAATTCTGCGAGATGAATTAACAGAACACAATGCAGTTTCTCAGAAAGCTTCTTTCCAGTTTTTTACGGAAGATATTTCCGTTTTCACCTTTGCCCTCTAAAGTCTTCCAAATATCACTTTTCATATTCCACAAGAACAGTCTTAGCAAAAGACTTCTTGAGGGGAAAGCTGTAACTCTGTGAGATGAAATAACGGAACACAAAGCAATTTCTCAGATAGCATCTTTCCTGTTTTTTACGGAAGATATTTCCTTTTTCAGCATAGCCCTCTATGAGCTTCCAAATATCACTTTCCAAATTCCACAAGAACAGTCTTAGTGAAAGGCTTCTTTAGGGTAATGCTGTAACTCTGTGAGATGAATTAACAGAACACATAGCAGTTTCTTAGACAGCTTCTTTCCAGTTTTTAACTGAAGATATTTACTTTTTCACCATAACCCTCTACGGGCTTCCAAACATCACTTTGCAAATTCCAGAAAAACAGCCTTAGCGAAAAGCTTCTTGAGGGGAAAGCTCTAACTCTTTGAGATGAATTAACAGAACACAAACCAGTTTCACAGAAAACTTCTTTCCAGTTTTTAACGAAAGGAATTTCGTTTTTCACCATTTCCCTCTATGGGATTCCAAATATCACTTTGCAAATTCCACAAGAACAGTCTTAGCGAAAGGATTATTGAGGGGAAAGTTGTAACTCTGTGAGATGAATTAACAGAACACAAAGCAGTTTCTCAGAAAGCTTCTTTCCAGTTTTTAACTGAACATATTTACTTTTTCACTCTAGCGTTCCATGGGCTTCCAAATATTACTATGTCAATTTTACAAGAACAGCCTTAGAAAATGGCTTCTTGAAGGGAAAGCTGTAACACTGTGAGATGAATTAACAAAACACAAAGCCGTTTCAAAGAATACTTCTTTTCAGTTTTTATCTTAGGATATTTTCTTTTTCACAATAGCCCTCTATGGGCTTCAAAATATCACTTTGCAAATACCTCAATAACAGTCTAAGCAAAGGAATTCTTTAGAACTAGATGTACCATATATCTTTAAATGTTAAAAATATATGAAACCTATATATTGATTATAGGCAATGTATTAATGATTTGTTTTTTTATAATTGTTTAAATGGTGAAATAACACAAAGTGTGTTGACGTATCTATTGATACCAAGTACTATCATAAGAAGGAAATATACTGTCTTGTTGAACAACTAAAAAAAAAAAAAAAAAAAAGAATTCTTGAGGGGAAAGCTGTAACTCTGTGAGAAGAAATCACAGAACACAAAGCAGTTTCACAGAAAGATTCTTTCCAGTTTTTAACGGAAGATGTTTCCTTGTTCACCATAGCCCTCTAGAGACTTCCAAATTTCACTTTGCAAATTCCACAAGGACAGTCTTAGTGAAAGGCTTCTTGAGGGGAAATCTGTTACTCTGTGAGATGAATTAACAGAACACCAAGCAGTTTCTCAGAAAGCTTCTTTCCAGTTTTTAAAGGATGATATTGCCTTTTTCACTATATCCCTCTATGGGTTTCGAAATATCACTTTGAAAATTCCACAAGAACAGTCTTAGCGAATGGCTTCTTGAGGGGAATGCTGTAACTCTTTGAGATGAACTAACAAAACAAAAAACAGTTTCTCAGAAAGCTTCCTTCCAGTTTTTAACGGAAAATATTTCCTTTTTCACCATACCCTCTATGGTCTCCCAAATATCACTTTGCAAATTCCACAAGAACTGTCTTAGCGAAAGGCTTCTTGAGGGGAAAGTTGTAACCCTCTGAGACGAATTAACAGAAAACAAAGCAGTTTCTCAGAAAGCTTCTTGCCGGTTTTTAACGGAAGATATTTCCTTTTCCACCATAGCCCTCTATGGGCTTCGAAATATCACTTTCCAAATTCCACAAGAACAGCCTTAGCGAAACGTTTCTTGAAGGGAAAGATGTAACTCTGTTAGATGAATTAACAGAACACAAAGCAGTTTCTCAGAAAGTTTCTTTCCAGTTTTTAACGGAAAATAGATCCTTTTTCCCCTAAAACCCCTGTGGGCTTCCAAATATCACTTTCCAAACTCCTCAAGAACAGCCGTAGCGAAAGGCTTCTTGAGGGGAAAGCTGTAACTCTGTGAGATGAATTAACAGAACACAAAGCAGTTTCTCAGACAGCTTCTTTCCACTTTTTAACTGAAGATATTTCGTTTTTCAAAATAGCCCTCTAAGGGCTTCCAAATATCACTTTGCAAATTCCACAAGAACAGCCTCAGCGATAGGCTTCTTGAGGGGAAAGATGTAACTCTGTGAGATGAATTAACAGAACACAAAGCAGTTTCTCATACGGCCTCTTTCCAGTTTTTAACTGAAGATATTTCCTTTTTCACCATAGTCCTGTATGGGCCTCCAAATATCACTTTGCAAATTCCACAAGAACAGCCTTAGCGAAAAGCTTCTTGAAGTGATAGCTGTAACTCTGTGAGATGAATTAACAGAACACAAAGCAGTCTCAGAAAGCTTCTTTCCAGTTTTTAACGGAAGATATTGCCTTCTTCACCACAGCCCTCTACAGGCCTCCAAATATCACTTTGCCAATTCCACAGGAACAGTCTTAGTGAAAGATTTCTTGAAGGGAAAGGTGTAACTCTGTGACATGAATTAACAGAACACAAAGTAGTTTCTCAGAAATCTTGTTTCCCGTTTTTATCGGAATATATTTTCTTTTTCACCATTGCCCACTAAGGGCTTCCAAATATCACTTTGCAAATTCCATAAGAACAGTCTTGGCGAAAGGCTTCTTGAGGGTAAAGCTGTAGCTCTGTGAGATGAATTAACAGAACACAAAGCAGCTTCTCAGAAAGCTTCTTTCCAGTTTTTAACTGAACATATTTCCTTTTTCACCATAGCCCTCTAGGCGCTTCCAAATATTACTTTGAGAAATTTACAAGAACAGCCTTAGCAAAAGGTTTCTTGAAGGGTAATCTGTTACTCTGCGAGATGAATTAATAAACCACAAAGCAGTTTCTCACAAAGCTTCTTTTCAGCTTTTATCTTAGGATATTTCCTTTTTCACCATAGCCATCCATGGGCTTCCAAATATCACTTTCCAAACTCCACAAGAACAGACTTAGCGTAATGCTTCTTGAAGGGAAAGCTGTAACTCTGTGAGATGAATTATAAGAACACAAAGCAGATGATCAGAAAGCTTCTTTCCAGTTTTTAATGGAAGATATTTCCTTTTTCACCATAGCCCTATAGGGGCTTCCAAATATCACTTTGCAAATTCCGCAAGAACAGCCTTAATGAGAGGCTTCTTGAAGGTAAAGCTGTAACACTGTGAGATGAATTAACAGAACACAAAGCAGCTTCTCAGAAAGATTCTTTCCAGTTTTTTACGGAAGATATTGTCTTTTTCACCATAACCATCTATGGCCTTCCAAATATCACTTGCAAATTCCTCCAGAACTGTCTTAGCGAAAGGCTTCTTTAGGGGAGTGCTGTAACTCTGTGATTGAATAAACAGAACAAAAAGCAGTTTTTTAGAAATCTTTCTTCCAGTTTTTTTTACGGAAGAAATTCCCTTTTTCACCACAGCCCTCTATAGGCTTCCAAATATCACTTTGTAAATCCCACAAGAACAGTCCTAGGGAAAGTCTTCTTGAGGGGAAAGCTGTAACTCAGTGAGGTGCATTAAGAGAACACATGGCAGTTTCTCAGAAAGCTTATTTCCAGTTTTTAAGAGAACATATTTTCTTTTTCACCATAACCCTCCATGGGCTTCCAAATATGACTTTGCAAATTCCACAAGAAGAGTCTTAGTGATCGGCTTCTTGAGGGGAAAGCAGTAACTCTGTGAGATGAATTAACAGAACACAAAGCAGTTTCTCAGAAAGCGTCCTTCCAGTTTTCAACGGAAGATATTTTCTTTTACACCATAGCGCTCTATGGTCTTCTAAATATCACTTTCCAAATTCCACAAGAACAGTCTTAGCGAAAGGCTTCTTGAGGGCAAAGCTGTAACTCTGTGAGATGAATAAAGAGAACACAAAGCAGTTTCTCAGAAAACTTCTTTCCAGTTTTTAACTGAACATATTTCCTTTTTCACGCTAGCCCACTATGGGCTTCCAAATATCACTTTGCCAATTCCACAAGCACAGCCTTAGCGAACGGCTTCTTGAAGGGAAAGCTGTAACTCTGTGACATGAATTAACAGAACACAAAGCACTTTCTCAGAATGCTTCTTCCAGGTTTTAACTTAGGATATTTCCTTTTTCAGAGATGAATTAACAGAACACAAAGCAGTTTCTCAGAAAGTTTCTTTCCAGTTTTTAACTGAAGATATTTCATTTTTCACCATAGCCCTCTAGGGGCTTCCAAATATCACTTTGCAATTTCCAGAAGAACAGTCGTAGCGAAAGGCTTCTTGAGGGGAAGGCTGTAAGTCTGTGAGATGAATTAAGAGAACACAAAGTTGTTTCTCAGAAAGTTTCTTTCCAGTTTTAAACGGAAGATATTTCCTTTTTCACCATAGTCCTCAATGGGCTTCCAAATATAACTTTGCAAATTCCACAAGAACAGTCTCAGCGAAACGCTTCTTTAGGGGAAAGCAGTAACTCAGAGAGATGAATTAACAGAACACAAAGCAGTTTCTCAGAAAGCTTCTTTCCAGATTTTAACGGAGATATTTCCTTCTTCACCATAGCCCTCTATGGGCTTCCAAATATCACATTGTAAATTCCACAAGAACAGCCTCAGTGAACGGCATCTTGAAGGAAAAGCTGTAACTCTGTTAGATGAATTAACAGAAAACAAAGCAGTTTCTCAGAAAGCTTCTTTCCCGTTTTTAACGGAAGATATTTCCTTCTTCACCATAGCCCTCTATGGGCTTCCGAATATCACTTTGCAAATTCCACAAGAACAGCCTCAGCGAAAGGCTTCTTGAGGGGAAAGCTGTAACTCTGTGAGATGAATTAACAGAACACAAAGCAGTTTCTCAGAATGCTTCTTTTCAGTTTTTAACTTAGGATATTTCCTGTTTCACCTTAGCCCTCTATGGGCTTCCAAATATCACTTTGCAAATTCCACAAGAACAGTCTTAGCGAAACGCTTCTTGAGGGGAAAGCTCTAAGTCTGTGAGATGAATTAAGAGAGGACAAAATAGTTTCTCAGAAAGCGTCTTTCCAGTTTTTAAAAGAAGATATTTCCTTTTTCACCATAGCCCTCTATGGGCTTCCAAATATAACTTTGCAAATTCCACAGGAACAGACTTAGCGAAAGGCTTCTTGAAGGGAAAGCTGTAACTCTGTTACATGAATTAACAGAAAACAAAGCAGTTTCTCAGACAGCTTCTTTCCCGTTTTTAACGGAAGATATTTCCTTTTTCACCATAACCCTGTATGGGCTTCCGAATATCACTTTGCAAATTCCACAAGAACAGCCTTAGAGAAAGGCTTCTTGAGGGGAAAGCTGTAACTCTGTGAGATGAATTAACAGAACACAAAGCAGTTTCTCAGAATGCTTCTTTTCAGTTTTTAACTTAGGATATTTCCTTTTTCACCGAACCCCTCTATGGGCTTTGAAATATCACTTTGCAAATTCCACAGGAACAGTCTTAGTGAAAGACTTCTTGAAGGGAAAGCAGTAACTCTGAGAGATGAATTAACAGAACACAAAGCAGTTTCTCAGAAGGTTTCTTTCCAGATTTTAACGGAAGATATTTCGTTTTTCACCATCGCCCTCTATAAGCCTTACAAATATCACTATGCAAATTCCACAAGAACAGTCTTACGGAAAGGCTTCTTGAGGGGAAATTGTACCTCTGTGAGATGAATTAACACAGTAGAAAGCAGTTTCTCAGACAGCTTCTTTCCAGTTTTTAACTGAAATAATTCCTTTTTCACTATAGTCCTCTATGGGCTTCCAAATATCA
Organism: Chlorocebus sabaeus; assembly: GCF_047675955.1. Classification (NCBI taxonomy): domain Eukaryota; kingdom Metazoa; phylum Chordata; class Mammalia; order Primates; family Cercopithecidae; genus Chlorocebus; species Chlorocebus sabaeus. The sequence continues at coordinate 644,089 of NW_027326769.1, read as the reverse complement.
CTTTGTAAATTCCACAAGAACAGCCTTAGCGAACGGCTTCTTGAAGGGAAAGCTGTAACTCTGTTAGATGAATTAGCAGAAAAAAAAGCATTTTTTCCGAAAGCTTCTTTCCAGTTTTTAACGGAAGACATTTCCTTTTTCACCATAGCCCTCTAAGGGCTTCCAAATATCACTTTGCAAATTCCACAAGGACAGTCGTAGTGAAAGGCTTCTTGAAGGGAAATCTGTTACTCTGTGAGATGAATTAACAGAACACCAAGCAGTTTCTCAGAAAGCTTCTTTCCAGTTTTTAACGGAAGATATTGCCTTTTTCACTATATCCCTCTATGGGTTTCGAAATATCACTTTGAAAATTCCAAAAGAACAGTCTTAGCGAATGGCTTCTTGAGGGGAATGCTGTAACTCTTTAAGATGAATTAACAAAACAAAAAACAGTTTCTCAGAAAGCTTCCTTCCAGTTTTTAACGGAAAATATTTCCTTTTTCACCATACCCTCTATGGTCTCGCAAATATCACTTTGCAAATTCCACAAGAACTGTCTTATCGAAAGGCTTCTTGAGGGGAAAGCTGTAGCTCTCTGAGCTGAATTAACAGAACACAAAGCAGTTTCTCAGACAGCTTCTTTCCCGTTTTTAACGGAAGATATTTCCTTTTTCACCCTACACAAAGCAGTTTCACTGAAAGCTTCTTTCCAGTTTTTAACGTAACATATTTCGTTTTTCACCATAGACCTCTATCGGCTTCCAAATATCACTTTGCAAATTCCACAAGAACAGTCTTAGCGAAAGGACTCTTGAGGGGAATGCTATAACTCTGTGAGATGAGTTTACAGAACACGAAGCAGTTTCGCAGAAAGCTTCTTTCCAGTTTTTAACTGAAGATATTTCCTTTTCCACCATAGCCCTCTATCGACTTCCAAATATCACTTTGCAAATTGCACAAGAACAGTCTTACCGAAAGCCTTCTTGACAGGAAGGTTGTAACTCTCTGAGATGAATTCACAGAACCCACCACAGCCCACTAAGGGCTTCCAAATATCACTTTGTAAATTCCACAAGAACAGCCTTAGCGAACGGCTTCTTGAAGGGAAAGCTGTAACTCTGTTAGATGAATTAACAGAACACAAAGCCGTTTCTCAGAAAGCTTCTTTCCGGTTTTAAAGGAAGATACTTCCTTTTTCACCATAGCCCTCTAAGGGCTTCCAAATATCACTTTGCAAATTCCACAAGAACAGTCTTACCGAAAGGCTTCTTGAGAAGATAGCAGTAACGCTGTGAGATGAATTAACAGAACACAAAGCAGTTTCTCAGAAGTTTCTTTCCAGTTTTTAACTGAAGATATTTCCTTTTACACCATAGTCCTCTAGGGGCTTCCTAATATCACTTTGCAAATTCCACAAGAACAGTCTTACCGAAAGGCTTCTTGAGAAGATAGCAGTAACGCTGTGAGATGAATTAACAGAACACAAAGCAGTTTCTCAGAAGTTTCTTTCCAGTTTTTAATGGAAGATATTTCCTTTCTCACCATAGCGCTCTATGGTCTTCTAAGTATCACTTTCCAAATCCCACAAGAACAGTCTTAGCGAAAGGCTTCTTGAGGTGAAAGCTGTAACTCTGTGAGATGAATAAACGTAACACAAAGCAGTTTCTCAGGAATCTTCTCTCCAGTTTTTACTGAATATGTTTCATTTTTCACCATAGACATCTATGAGATTTCAAATATCACTTTGCAATTTCCACAAGAACAGTCTTAGCGAAAGCCTTCTTGAAGGGAAAGCTGTAATCAGAAAACTTTTTTCGAATTTTTAACAGAAGATATTTCCTTTTACACCATAGCCCTACATGGACTTCCAAATATCACCCTTTAAATTCCACAAGCACAGTCTTAGCGAAAGGTTTCTTGAGGGGAAGGCTGTAACTCTGTGAGATGATTTCACGGAAAACAAAGCAGTTTCTCAGAAAGCTTCTTTCCAGTTTTTAACTGAAGATATTTACTTTTTCACCAATGCCATCTATGGGCTTCAAAATATCACTCTTCAAATTCCACAAGAACAGTCTTAGCGAAAGGCTTAGTGAGGGGAAAGCTGTAAATATGTGATATGAATTAACAGAACATAGTGCAGTTTGTCAAAAAGCTTCCTTTAAGTTTTTAACTGAAGATATTTCCTTTTTCACCATTGCCCTCTATGGGATTCCGAATATCACTTTTCAAATTCCAAAAGAACAGTCTTAGCGAAAGGCTTCTTGAGGAGAAAGCTGTAACTCTGTGAGACGAATTAACACAACAGAGTGCCGTTTCTCAGAAACCTTCTTTCCAGGTTTTAACTGAAGATATTTCCTTTTTCACCATAGCTCTCTAAGGGCTTCCAAATATCGCTTTGCAAATTCCACAAGAACAGTCTTAGCGAACGGCTTCCTGAGGGGAAAGATGTAACTCTGTGAGATGAATTAACAGAACAGAGTGAAGTTTCTCAGAAAGCATCTTTCCAGTTTTAAACTGAAGATGTTTCCTTTTTCACCATTGCCCTCTTTGGGCTTCCAAATATCACTCTTCAAATTCCACAAGAATAGTCTTAGCGAAAGGCTTTTTGAGTGTAAAGCTGTAACTCTGTGAGATGAATTAACGGAACACAAAGCAGTTTCTCAGAAAGCTTCTTTCCAGTTTTTAACTGAAGATATTTCCTTTTTCACCATAGCCCTGCATGGGCTTACAAATATCACTTTGCAAAATCCACAACAAAAGCTTTATCGAAAGGCTTCTGGAGGGGAAAGCTGTAACTCTGTGAGATGAATTAAGAGAACACAAAGCTGTTTCTCAGAATGCTTCTTTTCAGTTTTTATCTTAGGATATTGCCTTTTTCAGCATAGCCCTCTATGGTCTTCCAAATATCACATTGCAAATTCCATAAGAACAGTCTTAGCGAAAGGCTTCTTGAGGGGAAAGCTGTAACTCTGTGAGACGAATTAACAGAACAGAGTGCAGTTGCTCAGAAAGCTTGTTTCCTGTTTTTAACTGAAGATATTTCCTTTTTCACAATAGCCCTCTAAGGGCTTCCAAATATCGCTTTGCAAATTCCACAAGAACATTCTTAGCGAAGGCTTCTTGAGGGGAAAGTTGTAACTCTGGGAGATGAATTAGCAGAACAGAGTGCAGTTTCTCAGAAAGCTTCTTTCCAGTATTAAACTGAAGATGTTGCCTTTTTCGCCATTGCCCTCTATGGGCTTCCAAATATCAGTCTTCAAATTCCACAAGAACAGTCTTAGCGAAAGGCTTCTGGAGGGGAAAGCTGTAACTCTCTGAGATGAATTAACAGAATGCAAAGCAGTTTCTCAGAAAGCTTCTTTCCAGTTTTAAACAGAAGATGTTTCCTTTTTCACCATTGCCCTCTCTGTTCTTCCAAATATCACTCTTCAAATTCCACAAGATCAGTCTTAGCGAAAGGCTTCTTGAGGGGAAAGCTGTAACTCTGTGACATGAATGAGCAGAACACAGAGCAGTTTCCCCGAAAGCTTCTTTCCAGTTTTTAACTGAAGATATTTCCTTTTTCACCATTGCCCTCTATGGGATTCCAAATATCACTTTTCAAATTCCAAAAGAACAGTCTTAGCGAAAGGCTTCTTGAGGGGAAAGCTGTAACTCTGTCAGACGAATTAACAGAACAGAGTGGAGTTTCTCAGAAAGCTTTTTTCCGGTTTTTAACTGAAGATATTTCCTTTTTCACCATATCCCTCTATGGGCTTCCAAATATCGCTTTGCATATTCCACAGGAACAGTGTTAGCGAACGGCTTCTTGAGGGGAAAGCTGTAACTCTGTGAGATGAATTCAAGGAACACAAAGCAGTTTCTCAGAAAACTTCTTTCCAGTCTTTAAATGAAGATATTTCCTTTTTCACCATTGCCCTCAATGGGCTTCCAAATACCACTCTTCAAATTCCACAAGAACAGTCTTAGCAAAAGGATACTTGGGGAAAGCTGTAACGCTGTGAGATGAATTTACAGAACACAGAGCAGTTTCCCCGAAAGGTTTTTTCCAGTTTTTTACTGAAGATATTTCCTTTTTCACCATTATCCCCTTTGGGATTCCAAATATCACTTTTCAAATTCCAAAAGAACAGTCTTAGCGAAAGGCTTCTTAGGGGAACGCTGTAACTCTTTGAGACGAATTAACAGAACAGAGTGCAGTTTCTCAGAGAGCTTCTTTCCAGTTTTTAACTGAAGATATTTCCTTTTTCACCATAGCCCTCTACGGGCTTCCAATTATCGCTTTACAAATTCCACAGGAACAGTCTTAGCGTAGGGCTTCTTGAGGGGAAAGATGTAGCCCTCTATGGGCTTCCAAATATCGCTTTGCAAATTCCACAAGAACAGTCTTAGCGAACGGCTTCTTGAGTGGAAAGATGTAACTCTGTAAGATGAAATAACAGAACAGAGTGCAGTTTCTCAGAAAGCTTCTTTCAAGTTTTAAACTGAAGATGTTTCCTTTTTCACCATTGCCCTCTCTGTTCTTCCAAATATCACTCTTCAAATTCCACAAGATCAGTCTTAGCGAAAGGCTTCTTGAGGGGAAAGCTGTAACTCTGTGACATGAATGAGCAGAACACAGAGCAGTTTCCCCGAAAGCTTCTTTCCAGTTTTTAACTGAAGATATTTCCTTTTTCACCATTGCCCTCTATGGGATTCCAAACATCACTTTTCAAATTCCAAAAGAACAGTCTTAGCGAAAGGCTTCTTGAGGGGAAAGCTGTAACTCTGTCAGACGAATTAACAGAACAGAGTGGAGTTTCTCAGAAAGCTTTTTTCCGGTTTTTAACTGAAGATATTTCCTTTTTCACCATATCCCTCTATGGGCTTCCAAATATCGCTTTGCATATTCCACAGGAACAGTGTTAGCGAACGGCTTCTTGAGGGGAAAGCTGTAACTCTGTGAGGTGAATTCAAGGAACACAAAGCAGTTTCTCAGAAAACTTCTTTCCAGTCTTTAAATGAAGATATTTCCTTTTTCACCATTGCCCTCAATGGGCTTCCAAATATCACTGTTCAAATTCCACAAGAACAGTCTTAGCAAAAGGATTCTTGGGGAAAGCTGTAACGCTGTGAGATGAATTTACAGAACACAGAGCAGTTTCCCCGAAAGGTTTTTTCCAGTTTTTTACTGAAGATATTTCCTTTTTCACCATTATCCCCTTTGGGATTCCAAATATCACTTTTCAAATTCCAAAAGAACAGTCTTATCGAAAGGCTTCTTAGGGGAACGCTGTAACTCTTTGAGACGAATTAACAGAACAGAGTGCAGTTTCTCAGAGAGCTTCTTTCCAGTTTTTAACTGAAGATATTTCCTTTTTCACCATAGCCCTCTACGGGATTCCAATTATGGCTTTACAAATTCCACAAGAACAGTCTTAGCGTAGGGCTTCTTGAGGGGAAAGATGTAGCCCTCTAAGGGCTTCCAAATATCGCTTTGCAAATTCCACAAAACAGTCTTGGCGAACGGCTTCTTGAGTGGAAAGATGTAACTCTGGAAGATGAAATAACAGAACAGAGTGCAGTTTCTCAGAAAGCTTCTTTCCAGTTTTAAACTGAAGATGTTTCCTTTTTCACCATTGCCCTCTACGGCCTTCGAAATATAACCCTTCAAATTCCACAAGAACAGTCTTAGCGAAAGGCTTCTTGAGGGAAAAGATGTAACTCTGTGACATGAATGAGCAGAACACAGAGCAGTTTCACAGAAAGCTTCTTTCCAGTTTTTAACTGAAGATAGTTCCTTTTTCACCATTGCCCTCTATGGGCTTCCAAATATCACTTTTCAAATTCCACAAGAACAGTCTTATCGAAAGGCTTCTTGAAGGGAAAGCTGTAACTCTGTGAGATGAATTAACAGAACAGAGTGCAGTTTCTCAGAAAGCTTCTTTCCAGTTTTAAACTGAAGTTGTTTCTTTTTCACCATTGTCCTGTACGGGCTCCCAAATATCACCCTTCAAATTACACAAGAACAGTCTTAGCGAAAGGCTTCTTGAGGGAAAAGATGTAACTCCGTGAGATGCATTAACAGAACAGAGTGCAGTTTGTCAGAAAGCTTCTTTTCAGTTTTTAACTGAAGATATTTCCTTTTTTACCATTGTCCTCTACGGGATTCCAAATATCACTTTTCATATTTTAAAAGAACAGTCTTAGCGAAAGGCTTCTTGAAGGGAAAGCTGTAACTCTGTGAGACGAATTATCAGAACAGAGTGCAGTTTCTCAGAAATCTTCTTTCCAGTTTTTAACGGTAGATATATCCTTTTTCACCATAGCCCTCCACGGGCTTCCAAATATCACTAGGCAAATTCCACAAGAACAGTCTTAGCGAAAGACTTCTGGAGGGGAAAGCTGTAACTCTGTGAGATGAATTAACAGAACAGAAAGCAGTTTCTCTGAAATCTTCTTTCCATTTTTTAACGGTAGATATTTCCTTTTTCACCATAGCCCTCTATGGGCTAACAAATATCACTTTGCAAATTCCACAAGAATAGGCTTTGTGAAAGACTTCTTGAGGCGAAAGCTGTAACTCTGTGAAATGAATTAACAAATACAAAGGAGTCTCTCAGAAAGCTTCTTTCCAGTTTTTAATTGAAGATATTTCCTTTTTCACCATAGCCCTCTATGGGCTTCCAAATATCACTTTGCAAATCCCACAAGAACAGTCTTAGCCAAAGGCTTCTTTAGGGGAAAGCTGTAACTCTGTGAGATGAATTAACAGAACACAAACAGTTTCTCAGAAAGTTTCTTTCCAGATTTTAACTGAAGATATTTCCTTTTTCACCATAGCCCTCTATGGGATTCCAAATATCACTTTGCAAATTTCACAAGAACAGTTTTAGCGAAAGGCTCCTTGTGGGGAAAGCTGTAACTCGTTGAGATGTATAAACAAAACACACGGCAATTTCTCAGAATGCTTCTTTCCAGTTTTTAACGGAAGATATTTCCTTTTTCACCATAGCTCTATATGGGCTTCCAAATATCACTTTGGAAATTTCACAAGAACAGTCTTAGTGAACGAATTATTGAGGGGAAGGCTGTAATTCTGTGAGATGAACGAACAGAACACACAGCATATTCTCAGAAAGCTTCTTTTCAGTTTTTATCTTAGGATATTTCCATTAGCCCTCCATGAGTTTCCAAATATCACTTTGCAAATCCCACAGCAACAGTCTTAGCGAAAGGCTTCTGGAAGGGAAAGCTGTAACCCTGTAAGATGAAATAACAGAACACAAAGCAGTTTCTCAGAAAGCTTCTTTCCAGTTTTTAACGGAAGATATTTCCTTTTTCACCATAGCGCTCTATGGGCTTCCAAATATCTCTTTGCAAATTCCACAAGAACAGTCTTAGCGAAAGGCTTCTTGAGGGGAATGCTGTAACTCTTTGAGATGAATTTACAGATCACAAGCAGTTTCTCAGAAAGCTTCTTTCCAGTTTTTAACTGAAGATATTTCCTTTTTCACCATAGCCCTGCATGGGCTTACAAATATCACTTTGCAAAATCCACATCAACAGCTTTATCGAAAGTCTTCTTGAGGGGAAAGCTGTAACTCTGTGACATGAAGTAAGAGAACACAAAGCTGTTTCTCAGAATGCTTCTTTTCAGTTTTTATCTTAGGATATTTCCTTTTTCAGCATAGCCCTCTATGGTCTTCCAAATATCACATTGCAAATTCCATAAGAACAGTCTTAGCGAAAGGCTTCTTGAGGGGAAAGCTGTAACTCTGTGAGACGAATTAACAGAACAGAGTGCAGTTGCTCAGAAAGCTTGTTTCCTGTTTTTAACTGAAGATATTTCCTTTTTCACAAGAGCCCTCTATGGGCTTCCAAATATCGCTTTGCAAATTCCACAAGAACATTCTTAGCGAACGGCTTCTTGAGGGGAAAGTTGTAACTCTGGGAGATGAATTAGCAGAACAGAGTGCAGTTTCTCAGAAAGTTTCTTTCCAGTTTTAAACTGAAGGTGTTGTCTTTTTCGCCATTGCCCTCTATGGGCTTCCAAATATCACTCTTCAAATTCCACAAGAACAGTCTTAGCGAAAGGCTTCTGGAGGGGAAAGCTGTAACTCTGTGAGATGAATTAACAGAATGCAAAGCAGTTTCACAGAAAGCTTCTTTCCAGTTTAAACTGAAGATGTTTCCTTTTTCACCATTGCCCTCTATGTTCTTCCAAATATCACCCTTCAAATTCCACAAGATCAGTCTTAGGGAAAGGCTTCTTGAGGGGAAAGCTGTATCTCTGTCAGACGAATTAACAGAACAGAGTGGAGTTTCTCAGAAAGCTTTTTTCCAGTTTTTAACTGAGCATATTTCCTTTTTCACCATAGCCCTCTATGGGCTTCCAAATATCGCTTTGCATATTCCACAGGAACAGTGTTAGCGAACGGCTTCTTGAGGGGAAAGCTGTAACTCTGTGAGATGAATTCAAGGAACACAAAGCAGTTTCTCAGAAAACTTCTTTCCAGTCTTTAAATGAAGATATTTCCTTTTTCAACCATTGCCCTCAATGGGGTTTCAAATATCACTGTTCAAATTCCACAAGAACAGTCTTAGCAAAAGGATTCTTGGGGAAAGCTGTAACGCTGTGAGATGAATTTACGGAACACAGAGCAGTTTCCCCGAAAGGTTTTTTCCAGTTTTTTACTGAAGATATTTCCTTTTTCACCATTATCCCCTTTGGGATTCCAAATATCACTTTTCAAATTCCAAAAGAACAGTCTTAGCGAAAGGCTTCTTAGGGGAAAGCTGTAACTCTTTGAGACGAATTAACAGAACAGAGTGCAGTTTCTCAGAGAGATTCTTTCCAGTTTTTAACTGAAGATATTTCCTTTTTCACCATAGCCCTCTACGGGCTTCCAGTTATCGCTTTACAAATTCCACAAGAACAGTCTTAGCGTACGGTTTCTTGAGGGGAAAGATGTAGCCGTCTATGGGCTTCCAAATATCGCTTTGCAAATTCCACAAGAACAGTCTTAGCGAACGGCTTCTTGAGTGGAAAGATGTAACTCTGTAAGATGAAATAACAGAACAGAGTGCAGTTTCTCAGAAAGCTTCTTTCCAGTTTTAAACTGTAGATGTTTCCTTTTTCACCATTGCCCTCTATGGGCTTCCAAATATAACCCTTCAAATTCCACAAGAACAGTCTTATTGAAAGGCTTCTTGAAGGGACAGCTGTAACTCTGTGAGATGAATAAACAGAACAGAGTGCAGTTTCTCAGAAAGCTTCTTTCCAGTTTTAAACTGAAGATGTTCCTTTTTCACCATTGCCCTGTACGGTCTTCCAAATATCACCCTTCAAATTACACAAGAACAGTCTTAGCGAAAGGCTTCTTGAGGGGAAAGCTGTAACTCTGTGAGATGAATTCACAGAACACAAAGCAGTTTCTCAGAAAGCTTCTTTCCAGTTTTTAACTGAAGATATTTCCTTTTTCACCATTGCCCTCTATGGGCTTCCAAATATCACTCTTCAAATTCCACAAGAACAGTCTTAGCGAAAGGCTTCTTGAGGGGAAAGCTATAACAGTGTGGGACGAATTAACAGAACAGAGTGCAGTTTCTCAGAAAGCTTCTTTCCAGTTTTTAACTGAAGATATTTCCTTCTTCACCATAGCCCTCTATGGGCTTCCAAATATCGCTTTACAAATTCCACAAGAACCGTCTTAGCGAACGGCTTCTTGAGGGGAAAGATGTAGCTCTGTGAGATGAATTAATAGAACAGTGCGGTTTCTCAGAAAGCTTCTTTCCAGTTTTAAACTGAAGATGTTTCTTTTTCACCATTGCCCTGTACGGGCTTCCAAATATCACCCTTCAAGTTACACAAGAACAGTCTTAGCGAAAGGCTTCTTGAGGGGAAAGCTGTAACTCTGTGAGATGAATTCACAGAACACAAAGCAGTTTCTCAGAAAGCTTCTTTCCCGTTTTTAACTGAAGATATTTCCTTTTTCACCATTGCCCTCTATGGGCTTCCAAATATCACTCTTCAAATGCACAAGAACAGTCTTAGCGAAAGGCTTCTTGAGGGGAAAGCTGTAACTCTGTGACATGAATTCACAGAGCACAGAGCAGTTTCCCCAAAAGCTTCTTTCTAGTTTTTAACTGAAGATATTTCTTTTTTCACCATTGCCCTCTATGGGGTTCCAAATATAACTCTTCAAATTCCACAAGAACCGTCTTAGCGAAAGGCTTCTTGAAGGGAAAGCTGTAACTCTGTGAGATGAATTCACAGAACAGAAAGCAGTTCCTCAGAAAGCTTCCTCCCAGTTTTTAACAGAAGATATTTCCTTTTTCACCGAAGCCCTCTATTGGCTTCCAAATATCACTTTTCCAATTCCACAAGAACAGCCTTATCGAAAGGCTTCTTGAGGGGAAAGCTGTAACTCTGTGAGATGAATTAAGAGAACACCAAGCTGTTTCTCAGAATGCTTCTGTTCTGTTTTTATCTTAGGATATTTCCTTTTTCAGCATAGCCCTCTATGGTCTTCCAAATATCACATTGCAAATTCCATAAGAACATTCTTAGTGAAAGGATTCTTGAGGGGAAAGTTGTAACTCTGTGAGATGAATTAGCAGAACACAAAACAGTTTCTCAGAAAGCTTCTTTACACTTTTTAACGGAAGATATTTCCTTTTTCTCCATAGCCCTTTATGGGCTTCAAAATATTACTTTGCAAATTCCACAAGAACAGCCTTTGCGAAATGCTTCTTGATGGGAAAGTTGTAACTCTGTGAGATGAATTAACCGAACACAAAGCAGTTTCTCAAAAAGCTTCTTTCCAGTTTTAAGCGGGAGATATTTCCTTTTTCACCACAGCCCTCTATGGGCTTCCAAATATCACTTTGCAAATTCCACAAGAACAGTCTTAAGGAGAGGCTTCTTGAGGGGAAAGCTGTAACTCTGTGAGATGAATTAACAGAACAGAGTGCAGTTTGTCAGAAGTCTTCTTTTCAGTTTTTAACTGAAGATATTTCCTTTTTCACCATTGCCCTCTATGGGATTCGAAATATCACTTTTCAAATTCCAGAAGAACAGTCTTAGCGAAAGGCTTCTTGAAGGAAAAGCTGTAACTCTGTGAGACGAATTAACAGAACAGAGTGCAGTTTCTCAGAAATCTTCTTTCCAGTTTTTAGCTGAAGATATTTCCTTTTTCACCACAGCCCTCGATGGGCTTCCAAATATCGCTTTGCAAATTCCACAAGAACTGTCTTAGCGAACGGCTTCTTGAGTGGAAAGATGTAACTCTGTAAGATGAAATAACACAACAGAGTGCAGTTTCTCAGAAAGTTTCTTTCCAGTTTTAAACTGTAGATGTTTCCTTTTTCACCATTGCCCTCTATCGGCTTCCAAATATAACCCTTTAAATTCCACAAGAACAGTCTTAGCGAAAGGCTTCTTGAGGGGAAAGATGTAACACTGTGACATGAATTAACAGAACACAGAGCAGTTTCTCAGAAATCATCTTTCCAGTTTTTAACGGAACATATTTCCTTTTTCACCATAGCCCTCTATTTGCTTCCAAATATCACTTTGCAATTTCCAGAAGAACAGTCTTTGCGGAGGACTTCTGGAGGGGAAGGTTTTATCTCTGTGAGATGAATTAAAAAAACACAAAGCAGTTTCTCAGAAATCTTCTTTCCAGTTTTTAACTTAAGCTATATCCTTTATCACCATAGCCCTCTACGGGCTTCCAAATATCACTATGCAAATTCCATAAGACCAGGCTTAGCGAAAGATTTCTGGAGGGGAAAGCTGTAACTCTGTGAGATGAATTAACAGAACACAAAGAAGTCTCTCTGAAATCTTCTGTCCAGTTTTTAAAGGAAGATGTTTCCTTTTTCACCATAGCCCTCTATGGGCTTCCAAATATCACTTTGCAAATTCCACAAGAACAGTCTTAGTGAAGGACTTCTTGAAGAGAAAGCTGTAACTCTGTGAAATGAATTAAAAAATACAAAGGAATCTCTCTGAAATCTTCTGTCCAGTTTTTAAAGGAAGATATTTCCTTTTTCTCCATAGCCCTCTATGGGCTTCCAAATATCACTTTGCAAATCCCACAAGAACACTCTTAGCCAAAGGCTTCTTTAGGGAAAAGCTGTAACTCTGTGAGATGAATTAACAGAACACAAACAGTTTCTCAGAAATCTTCTTTCCAGATTTTAACCGAAGATATTTCCTTTTTCACCATAGCCCTCTATGGGCTTCCATATATCACTGTGCAAATTTCACAAGAACAGTCTTAGCGAAAGGCTTCTTGAGGGGAAAGCTGTAACTCGTTGAGATGTATCAACAAAACACACGGCAATTTCTCAGAATGCTTCTTTCCAGTTTTTAACGGAAGATATTTCCTTTTTCACCATAGCTCTCTATGGGCTTCCAAATATCACTTTGGAAATTTCACAAGAACAGTGTTAGTGAACGGATTATTGAGGGGAAGGCTGTAATTCTGTGAGATGAACGAACAGAACACACAGCATTTTCTCAGAAAGCTTCTTTTCAGTTTTTATCTTAGGATATTTCCATTTTCTCAATAGCCCTCTATGGACTTCCTAATATCACTTTGCAAATCCCACAGGAACAGTCTTAGCGAAAGGCTTCTGGAATGGAAAGCTATAACCCTGCAAGATGAAATAACAGAACACAAAGCAGTTTCTCAGAAAGCTTCTTTCCAGTTTTTAACGGAAGATATTTCCTTTTTCACCATCGCGCTCCATAGGCTTCCAAATATCACTTTGCAAATTCCACAAGAACAGTCTTAGCGAAAGGCTTCTTCAGGGGAAAGCTGTAACTCTTGGAGATGAATTTACAGAACACAAGCAGTTTCTCAGAAAGCTTGTTTCCAGTTTTTAACTGAAGATATTTCCTTTTTCACCATAGCCCTGCATGGGCATACAAATATCACTTTGCAAATTCCACAACAACAGCCTTAGCTTAAGGCTTCCTGAGGGAAAAGCTGTAATTCTGTGAGATGAGTTAACAGAACACAAAGTAGTTTCTCAGAAATCTTCTTTTCAGATTTTATCTTAGGCTATTTCCTTTTTCATCACAGCCCTCTATCGGCTTCCAAATATCACTTTGAAAATTCCACAAGACCAGTCTTAGTGAACGGCTTTTTGAGAAGAAAGCTGTAAATCTGTGAGATGAATTAACAGAACACAAAACAGTTTCCGAGAAAGCTTCTTTACAGTTTTTTTCTTAGGTAATTTCCTTTTTCACCATAGCCCACTATGGGCTTCCAAATAACACTTTGCAAATTCCACAAGAACAGTCTTAGTGAAGGGCTTCTGGAGGAAAATGCTGTAACTCTGAGAGATGAATTAGCAGAACACCAAGCAGTTTCTCAGAAATCTTCTTTCCAGTTTTTAACGGAACATATTTCCTTTTTCACCATAGCCCTCTATTTGCTTCCAAATATCACTTTGCAATTTCCAGAAGAACACTCTTTGCGGAGGGCTTCTGGAGGGGAAGGTTTTAACTCTGTGAGATGAATTAAGAGAACACAAAGCAGTTTCTCAAAATCTTCTTTCCAGTTTTTAACGGAAGATATATCCTTTTTCACCATAGCCCTCTTCGGGCTTACAAATATCACTATGCAAATTCCACAAGAACAGTTTTAGCGAAAGACTTCTGGATGGGAAAGCTGTAAGTCTGTGAGATGAATTAACAGAACACAAAGCAGTTTCTCAGAAATCTTCTTTGCAGTTTTTAACTGAAGATACTTCCTTTTTCACCATAGCCCTCCATGGGCTTCCAAATATCACTTAGCAAATTCCACAAGAACAGTCTTAGTGAAAGACTTCTTGAAGAGAAAGCTGTAACTCTGTGAAACGAATTAAAAAATACAAAGGAGTGTCTCAGAAAGCTTCTTTCCAGTTTTTAATTGAAGATATTTCCTTTTTCACCATAGCCCTCTATGGGCTTCCAAATATCACTTTGCAATTTCCACAAGAACAGTCTTAGCGAAAGGCTTCTTGAGGGGAAAGCTGTAACTCTGTGAGATGAATTAACAGAACAGAAAGCAGTTCCTCAGAAAGCTTGTTTTCTGTTTTTATCTTAGGATATTTTCTTTTCCACCATAGCCCTCTATGGGTTTCCAAATATCACTTTGAAAATTCCACAGGAACATTCTTACCGAAAGGCTTCTTGAGGTGAAAGCTGTAACTCTGTGAGATGAATTAACAGAACACAAAGCAGTATCTCAGAAATCTTCTTTCCAGTTTTTAGCGGAAGATATTTCCTTTTTCTCCATAGCACTCCATGGGCTTCCAAATATCACCTTGTGAATTCCACAGGAATAGTCTTAGTGAATGGCTTCTTGAGGGGAAAGCTATAACTCTGTGAGATGAATTACGAGAACACAATGCAGTTTCTCAGAAAGCTTCTTTTCAGTTTTTATCTTAGGATATTTCCTTTTTCACCATATCCCTCTATGGGCTTCCAAATATCACTTTGCAAATTTTAAAAGAACAGTCTTAGCGAAAGGCTTCTTGAGGCGAAAGCTGTAAGTCTCTCAGATGAATTAAGAGAACACAAAGCAGTTTCTCAGAAAGCTTCTTACCAGTTTTTAACGGAAGATATTTCCTATTTCAACGTAGCCCTCTATGGGCTTCCAAATATCACTTTGCAAATTCCACAAGAACATCCTTAGCGAAAGACTTCTTTAGGGGAAAGCTGAAACTCTGTGAGATGAATTAAGAGAACACAAGGCAGTTTCTCAGAAAGCTTCTTTCCAGTTTTTAACAGGAGATATTTCCTTTTTCATCATAGCCCTCTATGGGCTTCCAAACACCACTTTGAAAATATTACAAGAACAGTTTTAGTGAACGACTTCTTGAGGGGAAATCTGTAACTCTGTGAGATTAACAGAACACAAAGCAGTTTCTCAGAAAGCTTCTTTTCAGTTTTTATCTTAGCATATTTCCCTTTGCACCATAGTTCTCTATGGGCTTCCAAATATCACTTTTCCAATTACAAAAGAACAGTCTTTGTGAAAGGACTCTTTAGCGGAGGGCTGTAACTCTCTGAGATGAATTAACAGAACAGAAAGCAGTTCCTCAGAAAGCATCTTTCCATTTTTTATCTTAGGATATTTCGTTTGTAACCATAGCGCTCTCAGGGCTTCCAAATATCACTTTGCAAATTCCACAAGAACAGTCTCAGCGAAAGGCATCTTGAGGGGAAAGCTGTAACTCTGTGAAATGAATTAAAAGAAAACAAAGCAGATTCTCAGAAAGCTTCTTTTCCGTTTTTATCTTAGGATATTTCCTTTTTCACCATCGCCCTCTATGCGCTTCCAAATATCACTTTGCCAGTTCCACAAGAACAGACTTAGCGAAAGGCTTCTTGAGGAGAACGCTGTAACTCTGTGAGATCAATTAACAGAACACAAAGCAGTTTCTCAGAAAGCTTCTTTACATTTTGTAACCGAAGATATTTCGTTTTTCACCGAAGCCCCCTGTGGGCTTCCAAATATCTCTTTGAAAATTCCACCAGAACAGTCTTCGCGAAAGGTTTCTTGAGGGGAAAACTGTAACTCTGGAGGTGAATTAACAGATCACAAAGCAGTTTCTCAGAAAGCTTCCTTTCGGTTTTTATCTTAGGATATTTCCAATTTCACCATAGCCCTCTATGGGCTTCTAAATATCACTTTGCAAATTCCACAAGAACCGTCTTAGCGAAAGGCTTCTTGAGGGGAAAGCTGTATTTCGGTGAGATGAATTAACATAACACAAAGCAGTTTCACAGAAAGCTTCTTTCCAGTTTTTAACGGAAGATATTTCCTTTTTCGCCATAGCCCTCTTTGGGCTTCCAAATATGACTGTGAAAATTCCACAGGAATAGTCTTACTGATAGGCTTCTTGAGGGGAAAGTTATAACTCTGTGAGATGAATTAAGAGAACACAGCGCGGTTTCTGAGAAAGCTTCTTTTCGGTTTTTATCTTAGGATATTTCCTTTTTCGCCATAACCATCTTTGGTCTTCCAATATCACTTTGCAAATTCCACAAGAACAGTCTCAGTGAACGGTTTCTTGAGGGGAAAGCTGTAACTATGTGAGATGAATTAACAGAGCACAAAGCAGTCTCTAGGAAATCTTCTTTCCAGATTTTAACGGAAGATACTTCCTTTTTCACCATAGCCCACTATGGGCTTCCAAATATCACTTTTCAAATTCCAGAAGATCAGCCTTATCTAAAGGTTTCTTGAGGGGAAACTTGTGACACTGTGAGATGAATTAACAGAACACAAAGCAGTTTCTCAGAAAGCTTCTTTTCGGTTTTTATCTTATGATATTTCCATTTTTACCATAGCCCAGTATGGTCTTCGAAATATCACTTTGCAAATCCCACAAGAACAGCCTTAGCGAAAGGCTTCTTGAGGGGAAACCTGTAACTCTGTGAGATAAATTAACAGAACACAAAGCAGTTTCTCAGAAGGTTTCTTTTCAGTTTTTATCTTAGGATATTTCCTTTGTCACAGTAGACCTCTATAGGCTTCCAAATATCACTTTGCAAATTCCAGAAGAACAGTCTTAGCGAAAAGCTTCCTGACGAGAAAGTTGTAAATCTGTGAGATGAATTAACAGAACACAAAGCAGTTTCTCAGAAAGCTTCTTTCCAGTTTTTAACAGAAGATATATCCTTTTTCACCATAGCCCTCTATGGGCTTCAAAATATCCCTCTGCAAATTGCACAAGAGCAGTCATAGCGAAAGGCTTCTTGAGGGGAAAGCTTTAATTGTGTGAGATGAATTAAGAGAATACAAAGCAGTCTCTCAGAAAGCTTCTTTCCATTTTTTAACTGAAGATATTTCCTTTTTCACCATGGCCCTTTATGGGCTTCCAAATATCACTTTGCAAATTCCACAAGAACAGACTTAGCGAAAGGCTTCTTAAAGGGAAAGCTGTAACTCTGTGAGATGAATTAACAGAATACAAAGCAGTTTCTCAGAAAGTTTCTTTCCAGTTTTTAACTGAAGATGTTTCATTTTTCACCGTAACCCCCTATGGGCTTCCAAATATCACTTTGCAAACTCCACAAGAAAAGTTTTAGTGAAAGACTTCTTGAGGGGAAAGCTGTAACCCTGTGAGAAGAATTAACGGAATACAAAGCAGTTTCTCAGAAAGCTTCTTTTCAGTTTTCATCTTAGGATATTTCCTTTTTCATCATAGCTCTCTGTGGGATTCCAAATATCACTTTGCATATTCCACAACAACAGTGTTAGCGAAAGGGTTCTTGAGGGGAAACGGTAACTCTGTGAGATGAATTAAGAGAACACAAAGCAGTTTCTCAGAAAATTTGTTTTCAGTTTTTTGTCTTAGGATATTTACTTTTTTCCATAGCACTCTAAGGGCTTCCAAATATTACTTTGCAGATTCACAAGAACAGCCTTAGCGAAACGCTTCTTGAGGGGAAAGCTGTAACTGTGTGCGATGAATTAACGGAACACAAAGCAGTTTCTCAGTATGCTTCTTGCCAGTTTTTAACTGAAGATATTTCCTTTTTCACCATAACCCTCTATAGGCTTCCAAACATCACTTTGCAAATTACACATGAACAGCCTTAGCGAAAGCCTTCTTGAGAGGAAAGCTGTAACTCTGTGAGATCAAATAACAAAACACAAAGCAGTTTCTCAGAAATCTTCTTTCAGTTTTTAACTGAAGATATTTCCTTCTTCACCATAGCCCTCTATGGGCTTCCAAATATCACTTTGCAAGAAAAACAAGAACAGCCTTCGTGGAAGGCTTCTTGAGAGGGAAGCTGTAACTCTGTGAGGTGAACTAACAGAACGCAAACCAGTTTCTCAGAAAGCTTGTTTTCTGTTTTTATCTTAGGATAATTCCATTTTCACCATAGCCCCCTATTGGTTACCAAATATCAGTTTGCAAATCCCACAAGAACAGTCTTAGGGTAGGGCTTCTTGAAGGGATAGCTGTAATACTGTGAGATGAATTAACACAACACCAAGCAGTTTCTCAGAAAGCTTCTTTCCAGTTTTTTACGGAATATATATCAATTTTCACCATAGCCCTCTATTGGCTTCCAAATATCACTTTCCAAATTTCACAAGAACAGTCTTAGTGAACGGCTTCTTGGGGGGAAAGCTGTAACACTATGAGATGAACTAACAAAACACAAAGCAGTTTATCATAAAGCTTCTTTTCGGTTTTTATCTTAGTATAGTCACCATAGCCCTCTATGGGCTTCCAAATATCACTTTCCAAATTTCACAAGAACAGTCTTAGTGAACGGCTTCTTGGGGGGAAAGCTGTAACACTGTGAGATAAACTAACAAAACACAAAGCAGTTTATCATAAAGCTTCTTTTCCGTTTTTATCTTAGTATAGTTCCTTTTTCACAATATCCCTCTATGGGCTTCCAAATATCACTTTCCAAATTTCACAAGAACAGTCTTAGTGAACGGCTTCTTGGGGGGAAAGCTGTAACACTGTGAGATGAACTAACAAAACACAAAGCAGTTTATCATAAAGCTTCTTTTCCGTTTTTATCTTAGTATAGTTCCTTTTTCACCATAGCCCTCTATGGGCTTCCAAATATCAGTTTGCAAATTTCACAAGAACTGTCTGAGTGAACGGCTTCTTGAGGGGAAAGCTGTAACTCTGTGAGATGAACTAACAGAACACGAAGCAGTTTCTCAGAAAGCTTCTTGCCAGTTTTTAACTGAAGATATTTCCTTTCTCACCATAGCCCTCTAAGGGCTTCAAAATATGCCTTTGCAAATTCCACAAGAACTGCGTTATTGAAAGGCTTCTTGAGGGGAAAGGTGTAACTCTCTGAGATGAATTAACAGAACACAAAGCAGTTTCTCACATAGCTTCTTTTCAGTTTTTATCTTAGGATATTTCCTTTTTCACCATAGCCCTCTATGGGTGTCCAAATATCACGTTGTAAATTCCACACAACCGTCTTAGCGAAAGGCTTCTTGAGGAAAAGCTGTAACTCTCTGAGATGAATTTTAAAAAACACAAAGCAGTTTCTTAGAAAGATTCTTTCCAGTTTTTAACGGAAGATATATCCTTTTTCACCATAGCCCTCTATGGGCTTCCAAATATCACTTTGCAAATTCCACAAGAACAGTCTTAGAGAAAAGTTTCTTAAGGGAAAAGCTGTAACTCTGTGAGATGAATAAACAGAACACAAAGCAGTTTCTCAGTAATATTCCTTTGGGTTTTTATTTTAGGATATTTCCTTTTTCACCATAGCTCTCTATGGGCTTCCAAATATCACTTTGCAAATTCCACAAGAACAGTCTTAGGGAAAGGCTTCTTGAGGGGAAAGCTGTAAGTCTGTGAGATGACTTAACAGAACCCAAAGCAGTCTCTCAGAAATCTTCTTTCCAGATTTTAACGGAAGATACTTCCTTTTTCACCATAGCCTCCTATGGGCTTCCAAATATCACTTTTCAAATTCCACAAGATTAGCCTTAGCTAAAGGTTTCTTGAGGAGAAATTTGTAACACTGTGAGATGAATTAACAGAACACAAAGCAGTTTCTCAGAAAGCTTCTTGCCAGTTTTTCACGGAAGATATTTCCTTTTTCACCATAGCCCTCTATGGGCTTCCAAATATCACTCTGCAAATTTCAAAAAAGCAGTCTTAGCAAAAGGCTTCTTGAGGGGAAAGCTGTAATTGTGTGAGATGAATTAAGAGAATACAGGAGGCGGAGCAAGATGGCCGAATAGGAACAGCTCCAGTCTCCAACTCCCAGCGCGAGCGACACAGAAGACCGGTGATTTCTGCATTTTCAAGTGAGGTACTGGGTTCATCTCACTGGGGAGTGCCAGACGATCGGTGCTGGTCAGCTGCTGCAGCCCGACCAGCAAGAGCTGAAGCAGGGCGAGGCATTGCCTCATCTGGAAAGCGCAAGGGGGAAGGGAATCCCTTTTCCTAGCCAGGGGAACTGAGACACACAACACCTGGAAAATCGGGTAACTCCCACCCCAATACTGCGCTTTAAGCAAACAGGCACACCAGGAGATCATATCCCACACCTGGCCGGGAGGGTACCACACCCACGGAGCCTCTCTCATTGCTAGCACAGCAGTCTGTGATCTACCAGCAAGGAAGCAGCAAGGCTGGGGGAGGGGCGCCCGCCATTGCTGAGGCTTAAGTAGGTAAACAAAGCTGCTGGGAAGCTCGAACTGGGTGGAGCTCACAGCAGCTCAAGGAAACCTGCCTGTCTCTGTAGACTCCACCTCTGGGGACAGGGCACAGTAAACAATAACAAACGCAGCAGCTCTGCAGACGCAAACGACTCTGTCTGACAGCTTTGAAGAGAGCAGTGGATCTCCCAACACGGATGTTGAGATCTGAGAAGGGACAGACTCCCTGCACAAGTGGGTCCCTGACCCCTGAGTAGCCTAACTGGGAGACATCCCCCACTAGGGGCAGTCTGACACCCCACACCTCACAGGGTGGAGTACACCCCTGAGAGGAAGCTTCCAAAGCAAGAATCAGACAGATACACTCGCTGTTCAGAAATATTCTATCTTCTGCAGCCTCTGCTGCTGATACCCAGGCAAACAGGGTCTGGAGTGGACCTCAAGCAATCTCCTACAGCTACAACATACAGCTGAGGATCCTGACTGTTAGAAGGAAAGCTATCAAACAGAAAGGACACCTACACCAAAACCCCATCAGTACATCACCATCATCAAAGACCAGAGGCAAATAAAACCACAAAGATGGGGAAAAAGCAGGGCAGAAAAGCTGGAAATTCAAAAAATAAGAGCGCATCTCCCCTGGCAAAGGAGCGCAGCTCATCGCCAGCAACGGATCAAAGCTGGACGGAGAATGACTTCGACGAGATGAGAGAAGAAGGCTTCAGTCCATCAAATTTCTCAGAGCTAAAGGAGGAATTACGTACCCAGCGCAAAGAAACTAAAAATCTTGAAAAAAAAGTGGAAGAATTGATGGCTAGAGTAATTAATGCAGAGAAGCTCAAAAACGAAATGAAAGAGACGAAAACCATGGCACGAGAAATACGTGACAAATGCACAAGCTTCAGTAACCGACTCGATCAACTGGAAGAAAGAATGTCAGCGATGGAGGATCAAATGAATGAAATGAAGCGAGAAGAGAAACCAAAAGAAAAAAGAAGAAAAAGAAATGAACAAAGCCTGCAAGAAGTATGGGATTATGTAAAAAGACCAAATCTACGTCTGATTGGGGTGCCTGAAAGTGAGGGGGAAAATGGAACCAAGTTGGAGAACACTCTTCAGGATATCATCCAGGAGAACTTCCCCAACCTAGTAGGGCAGGCCAACATTCAAATCCAGGAAATACAGAGAACGCCACAAAGATACTCCTCGAGAAGAGCAACTCCAAGACACATAATTGCCAGATTCACCAAAGTTGAAATGAAGGAAAAAATCTTAAGGGCAGCCAGAGAGAAAGGTCGGGTTACCCACAAAGGGAAGCCCATCAGACTAACAGCAAATCTCTCGGCAGAAACTCTACAAGCCAGAAGAGAGTGGGGGCCAATATTCAACATTCTTAAAGAAAAGAATTTTAAACCCAGAATTTTATATCCAGCCAAACTAAGTTTCATAAGTGAAGGAGAAATAAAATCCTTTACAGATAAGCAAATGCTTAGAGATTTTGTCACCACTAGGCCTGCCTTACAAGAGACCCTGAAGGAAGCACTAAACATGGAAAGGAACAACCGGTACCAGCCATTGCAAAAACATGCCAAAATGTAAAGACCATCAAGGCTAGGAAGAAACTGCATCAACTAACGAGCAAAATAACCAGTTAATATCATAATGGCAGGATCAAGTTCACACATAACAATCTTAACCTTAAATGTAAATGGACTAAATGCTCCAATTAAAAGACACAGACTGGCAAACTGGATAAAGAGTCAAGACCCATCAGTCTGCTGTATTCAGGAGACCCATCTCACACACAGAGACATACATAGGCTCAAAATAAAGGGATGGAGGAAGATTTACCAAGCAAATGGAGAACAAAAAAAAGCGGGGGTTGCAATACTAGTCTCTGATAAAACAGACTTTAAACCATCAAAGATCAAAAGAGACAAAAAAGGCCATTACATAATGGTAAAGGGATCAATTCAACAGGAAGAGCTAACTATCCTAAATATATATGCACCCAATACAGGAGCACCCAGATTCATAAAGCAAGTCCTTAGAGACTTACAAAGAGACTTAGACTCCCATACAATAATAATGGGAGACTTCAACACTCCACTGTCAACATTAGACAGATCAACGAGACAGAAAGTTAACAAGGATATCCAGGAATTGAATTCATCTCTGCAGCAAGCAGACCTAATAGACATCTATAGAACT
This sequence comes from Chlorocebus sabaeus, assembly GCF_047675955.1. Lineage (NCBI taxonomy): Eukaryota > Metazoa > Chordata > Mammalia > Primates > Cercopithecidae > Chlorocebus > Chlorocebus sabaeus. Next base: position 621,749 of record NW_027326769.1, on the reverse strand, counting down.
CTCCACCCCAAATCAACAGAATATACATTCTTCTCAGCACCACATCGCACTTATTCCAAAATTGACCACATAGTTGGAAGTAAAGCACTCATCAGCAAATGTACAAGAACAGAAATTGTAACAAACTGTCTCTCAGACCACAGTGCAATCAAACTAGAACTCAGGACTAAGAAACTCAATCAAAACCGCTCAACTACATGGAAACTGAACAACCTGCTCCTGAATGACTACTGGGTACATGACGAAATGAAGGCAGAAATAAAGATGTTCTTTGAAACCAATGAGAACAAAGATACAACATACCAGAATCTCTGGGACACATTTAAAGCAGTGTGTAGAGGGAAATTTATAGCACTAAATGCCCACAAGAGAAAGCAGGAAAGATCTAAAATTGACACTCTAACATCACAATTAAAAGAACTAGAGAAGCAAGAGCAAACACATTCGAAAGCTAGCAGAAGGCAAGAAATAACTAAGATCAGAGCAGAACTGAAGGAGATAGAGACACAAAAAACCCTCCAAAAAATCAATGAATCCAGGAGTTGGTTTTTTGAAAAGATCAACAAAATTGACACACCACTAGCAAGACTAATAAAGAAGAAAAGAGAGAAGAATCAAATCGACACAATTAAAAATGATAAAGGGGATATCACCACCGACCCCACAGAAATACAAACTACCATCAAAGAATACTATAAACACCTCTACGCAAATAAACTGGAAAATCTAGAAGAAATGGATAATTTCCTGGACACTTACACTCTTCCAAGACTAAACCAGGAAGAAGTTGAATCCCTGAATAGACCAATAGTAGGCTCTGAAATTGAGGCAATAATTAATAGCCTACCAACCAAAAAAAGTCCAGGACCAGATGGATTCACAGCTGAATTCTACCAGAGGTACTAGCAGGAGCTGGTACCATTCCTTCTGAAACTATTCCAATCAATAGAAAAAGAGGGAATCCTCCCTAACTCATTTTATGAGGCCAACATCATCCTGATACCAAAGCCTGGCAGAGACACAACAAAAAAAGAGAATTTTAGACCAATATCCCTGATGAACATCGATGCAAAAATCCTCAATAAAATACTGGCAAACCGGATTCAGCAGCACATCAGAAAGCTTATCCACCATGATCAAGTGGGCTTCATCCCTGGGATGCAAGGCTGGTTCAACATTCGCAAATCAATAAACATAATCCAGCATATAAACAGAACCAAAGACAAGAACCACATGATTATCTCAATCGATGCAGAAAAGGCTTTTGACAAAATTCAACAGCCCTTCATGCTAAAAACGCTCAATAAATTCGGTATTGATGGAACGTACCTCAAAATCATAAGAGCTATTTATGACAAACCCACAGCCAATATCATACTGAATGGGCAAAAACTGGAAAAATTCCCTTTGAAAACTGGCACAAGACAGGGATGCCCTCTCTCACCACTCCTATTCAACATAGTGTTGGAAGTTCTGGCTAGGGCAATCAGGCAAGAGAAAGAAATCAAGGGGATTCAGTTAGGAAAAGAAGAAGTCAAATTGTCCCTGTTTGCAGACGACATGATTGTATATTTAGAAAACCCCATTGTCTCAGCCCAAAATCTCCTTAAGCTGATAAGCAACTTCAGCAAATTCTCAGGATACAAAATTAATGTGCAAAAATCACAAGCATTCTTATACACCAGTGACAGTCAAACAGAGAGCCAAATCAGGAATGAACTTCCATTCACAATTGCTTCAAAGAGAATAAAATACCTAGGAATCCAACTTACAAGGGATGTAAAGGACCTCTTCAAGGAGAACTACAAACCACTGCTCAGTGAAATAAAAGAGGGCACAAACAAATGGAAGAACATACCATGCTCATGGATAGGAAGAATCAATATCGTGAAAATGGCCATATGCCCAAAGTAATTTATAGATTCAATGCCATCCCCATCAAGCTACCAATGAGCTTCTTCACAGAATTGGAAAAAACTGCTTTAAAGTTCATATGGAACCAAAAAAGAGCCTGCATCTCCAAGACAATCCTAAGTCAAAAGAACAAAGCTGGAGGCATCACGCTACCTGACTTCAAACTATACTACAAGGCTACAGTAACCAAAACAGCATGGTACTGGTACCAAAACAGAGATATAGACCAATGGAACAGAACAGAGTCCTCAGAAATAATACCACACATCTACAGCCATCTGATCTTTGACAAACCTGAGAGAAACAAGAAATGGGGAAAGGATTACCTATTTAATAAATGGTGCTGGGAAAATTGGCTAGCCATAAGTAGAAAGCTGAAACTGGATCCTTTCCTTACTCCTTATACGAAAATTAATTCAAGATGGATTAGAGACTTAAATGTTAGACCTAATACCATAAAAATCCTAGAGGAAAACCTAGGTAGTACCATTCAGGACATAGGCATGGGCAAAACTTCATGTCTAAAACACCAAAAGCAACGGCAGCAAAAGCCAAAATTGACAAATGGGATCTCATTAAACTAAAGAGCTTCTGCACAGCAAAAGAAACTACCATCAGAGTAAACAGGCAACCTACAGAATGGGAGAAAATTTTTGCAATCTACCCATCTGACAAAGGGCTAATATCCAGAACCTACAAAGAACTCAAACAAATTAACAAGAAAAAAACAAACAACCCCATCAAAAAGTGGGCAAAGGATATGAACAGACATTTCTCAAAAGAAGACATTCATACAGCCAACAGACACATGAAAAAATGCTCATCATCACTGGCCATCAGAGAAATGCAAATCAAAGCCACAATGAGATACCATCTCACACCAGTTAGAATGGCGATCATTCAAAAGTCAGGAAACAACAGGTGCTGGAGAGGATGTGGAGAAATAGGAACACTTTTACACTGTTGGTGGGATTGTAAACTAGTTCAACCTTTATGGAAAACAGTATGGCGATTCCTCAAGGATCTAGAACTAGATGTACCATATGACCCAGCCATCCCATTACTAGGTATATACCCAAAGGATTATAAATTATGCTGCTATAAAGACACATGCACACGTATGTTTATTGCAGCACTATTCACAATAGCAAAGACTTGGAATCAACCCAAATGTCCATCAGTGACAGAGTGGATTAAGAAAATGTGGCACATATACACCATGGAATACTATGCAGCCATAAAAAAGGATGAGTTTGTGTCCTTTGTAGGGACATGGATGCAGCTGGAAAACATCATTCTCAACAAACTATCACAAGAACAGAAAACCAAACACCGCATGTTCTCACTCATAGGCGGGAACTGAACAATGAGATCACTTGGACTCGGGAAGGGGAACATCACACACCGGGGCCTATCATGGGAAGGGGGGAGGGGGGAGGGATTGCATTGGGAGTTATACCTGATGTAAATGACGAGTTGATGGGTGCAGCACACCAACGTGGCACAGGTATACATATGTAGCAAACCTGCACGTTGTGCACATGTACCCTACAACTTGAAGTTCAATAATAATAAATAAATAAAAAAATAAATAAATAAATAAGTAAATAAATAAATAAATAAATAAAAAAAGACACTGTTGCCCACCATCAATAAAGTCACGTTACAATCAAAAAAAAAAAAAAAAAAAAAAGAATACAAAGCAGTCTCTCAGAAAGCTTCTTTCCAGTTTTTAACTGAAGATATTTCCTTTTTCACCATGGACCCTTATGGGCTTGCAAATATCACTTTGCAAATTCCACAAGAACAGTCTTAGTGAAAGGCTTCTTGAGGGGAGAGCTGTAACTCTGTGAGATTAATTAATGGAACACAAAGCTGTCTCTCCGAAAGCTTCTTTCCAGCTTTTTAAGGAAGATATTTCCTTTTTCACCATAGTTCTCTATGGGCTTCCAAATATCTCTTTGCAAATTCCACAAGAACACTCTTAGGGAAAGGCTTCTTGAGTGGAAAGCTGTAACTCTGTGACATGAATTAACAGAACACAAGGCAGTTTCTCAGAAAGATTCTTTACAGTTTTTAATGGAAGATATTTCCTTTTTCACCATGGCCCCTTATGGGCTTCCAAATACCACTTTGCAAATTCCACAAGAACAGTCTTAGCAAAAGGGTTCTTGAGGGGAAAGCTGTAACTCTGTGAGATTAATTAATGGAACACAAAGCTGTCTCTCCGAAAGCTTCTTTCCAGCTTTTTAAGGAAGATATTTCCTTTTTCACCATAGCCCTCTATGGGCTTAAAAATATCACTTTGCAAATTCCACAAGAACACTCTTAGCGAAAAGCTTCTTGAGTGGAAAACTGTAACTCTGTGACTTGAATTAACAGAACACAGGGCAGTTTCTCAGAAAGATTCTTTACAGTTTTTAATGGAAGATATTCTCTTTTTCTCCATTGCCCTCTATGGGCTTCCAAATATTACTTTCCAAATTTCACAAGAACAGTCTTAGTGTACGGCTTCCTGAGGGGAAAGCTGTAACTCTGTGAGATGAACTAACAGAACACTAAGCAGTTTCTCAGAAAGTTTCTTTTCGGTTTTTATCTTAGTATATTTCCTTTTTCACCATAGCCCCTATGAGCTTTGAAACATCACTTTGCAATTTCCACAAGAACAGTCTTACAGAAAGACTTCTTGAGGGGAAAGCTGTACCTCTCTGAGATGAATTAACAGAACACAAAGCAGTTTCTCAGAAAGTTTCTTTTAAGTTTTTAACTGAAGATATTTCGTTTTTCACCATAGCCCTCTACGGTTTTCGAAATATCACTTTGCAAATTCGACAAGAACAGTCTTAGCGAAAGGCTTCTAGAGGGGAAAGCTGTAACTCTGTGAGATGAATTAACAGAACACAAGACAGATTCTCAGAAAGATTCTTTACAGTTTTTAATGGAATATATTTTCCTTTTCTCCATAGTCCTCTATGGACTTCCAAATATTACTTTCCAAATTTCACAAGAACAGTCTTAGTCTACGGCTTCCTGAGGGGAAAGCTCTAACTCTGTGAGATGAACTAACAGAACACTAAGCAGTTTCTCAGAAAGTTTCTCTTCAGTTTTTATCTTAGGATATTTCCTTTTTCACAATAGCCTTCTAAGGTCTTCCAAATATCACTTTGCAAATTCCACAAGAACACTCTTAGCGAAAGGTTTCTTGAGGGGAAAGCTGTAACTCTGTGAGATGAATTAACAGAAGACAAAGCAGTTTCTCAGAAAGCTCCTTTCCAGTTTTTAACTGAAGATATTTCCTTTTTCAAGATAGCCCTCCCTGGGCTTCCAAATGTCACTCTGCAAATTCCACAAGAACCGCCAACGTGAAAGTCTTCTTGAGGGGATAGCTGTAACTCTGTGAGATAAATTGACAGAACACAAAGCAGTTTCTCAGAAAGCTTCTTTTCAATATTTATCTTAGGATATCTCCTTTTTCACCATAGGCCTCTGTGGGCTTCCAAATATCACTTTGCCAATTCCACAAGAACAGTCTTAGGGAAAGGCTTCATGAGGGGAAAGCTGTAAGACTCTGAGATGAATTAACAGAACACAAAGTAGTTTCTCAGAAATCTTCTTTCCAGATTTTAACGGAAGATACTTCCTTTTTCACCATAGCCCCCTATGGGCTTCCAAATATCACTTTTCAAATTCCACAAGAACAGTCTTAGGGAAAGGCTTCATGAGGGGAAAGCTGTAAGTCTCTGAGATGATTTAACAGAACACAAAGTAGTTTCTCAGAAATCTTTTTTCCAGATTTTAACGGAAGATAGTTCCTTTTTCACCATAGCCCCCTATGGGCTTCCAAATATCACTTTTCAAATTCCACAAGATCAGACGTAGCTAAAGGTTTCTTGAGGAGAAATTTGTCACACTGTGAGATGAGTTAACAGAACACAAAGCAGTTTCTCAGAAAGCTTGTTTTCGGTTTTTATCTTAGGATATTTCCATTTTCACGATAACCCTCTATGGTTTTCGAAATATCACTTTGCAAATTCCACAAGAACAGTCTTAGCGAAAGGCTTCTTGAAGGGAAAGCTGTAATTGTGTGAGATGAATTAAGAGAATACAAAGCAGTCTCTCAGAAAGCTTCTTTCCAGTTTTTAAATGAAGATATTTCCTTTTTCACCATGGACCCTTATGGGCTTGCAAATATCACTTTGCAAATTCCACAAGAACAGTCTTAGTGAAAGGCTTCTTGAGGGGAAAGCTGTAACTCTGTGAGATTAATTAATGCAACACAAAGCTGTCTCTCCGAAAGCTTCTTTCCAGCTTTTTAAGGAAGATATTTCCTTTTTCACCATAGTTCTCTATGGGCTTCCAAATATCTCTTTGCAAATTCCACAGAGAACACTCTTAGGGAAAGGCTTCTTGAGTGGAAAGCTGTAACTCTGTGACATGAATTAACAGAACACAAGGCAGTTTCTCAGAAAGATTCTTTACAGTTTTTAATGGAAGATATTTCCTTTTTCACCATGGCCCCTTATGGGCTTCCAAATACCACTTTGCAAATTCCACAAGAACAGTCTTAGCAAAAGGGTTCTTGAGGGGAAAGCTGTAACTCTGTGAGATTAATTAATGGAACACAAAGCTGTCTCTCCGAAAGCTTCTTTCCAGCTTTTTAAGGAAGATATTTCCTTTTTCACCATAGCCCTCTATGGGCTTAAAAATATCACTTTGCAAATTCCGCAAGAACACTCTTAGCGAAAAGCTTCTTGAGTGGAAAACTGTAACTCTGTGACTTGAATTAACAGAACACAGGGCAGTTTCTCGGAAAGATTCTTTACAGTTTTTAATGGAAGATATTCTCTTTTTCTCCATTGCCCTCTATGGGCTTCCAAATATTACTTTCCAAATTTCACAAGAACAGTCTTAGTGTACGGCTTCCTGAGGGGAAAGATGTAACTCTGTGAGATGAACTAACAGAACACTAAGCAGTTTCTCAGAAAGTTTCTTTTCGGTTTTTATCTTAGTATATTTCCTTTTTCACCATAACCCCTATGAGCTTTGAAACATCACTTTGCAATTTCCACAAGAACAGTCTTACAGAAAGACTTCTTGAGGGGAAAGCTGTACCTCTCTGAGATGAATTAACAGAACACAAAGCAGTTTCTCAGAAAGTTTCTTTTAAGTTTTTAACTGAAGATATTTCGTTTTTCACCATAGCCCTCTACGGTTTTCGAAATCTCACTTTGCAAATTCGACAAGAACAGTCTTAGCGAAAGGCTTCTAGAGGGGAAAGCTGTAACTCTGTGAGATGAATTAACAGAACACAAGGCAGATTCTCAGAAAGATTCTTTACAGTTTTTAATGGAATATATTTTCCTTTTCTCCATAGTCCTCTATGGACTTCCAAATATTACTTTCCAAATTTCACAAGGACAGTCTTAGTGTACGGCTTCCTGAGGGGAAAGCTCTAACTCTGTGAGATGAACTAACAGAACACTAAGCAGTTTCTCAGAAAGTTTCTCTTCAGTTTTTATCTTAGGATATTTCCTTTTTCACAATAGCCTTCTAAGGTCTTCCAAATATCACTTTGCAAATTCCACAAGAACACTCTTAGCGAAAGGTTTCTTGAGGGGAAAGTTGTAACTCTGTGAGATGAATTAACAGAAGACAAAGCAGTTTCTCAGAAAGCTCCTTTCCAGTTTTTAACTGAAGATATTTCCTTTTTCAAGATAGCCCTCCCTGGGCTTCCAAATGTCACTCTGCAAATTCCACAAGAACCGCCATCGCGAAAGTCTTCTTGAGGGGATAGCTGTAACTCTGTGAGATAAATTGACAGAACACAAAGCAGATTCTCAGAAAGCTTCTTTTCAATTTTTATCTTAGGGTATTTCCTTTTTCACCATAGCCCTCTGTGGGCTTCCAAATATCACTTTGCCAATTCCACAAGAACAGTCTTAGGGAAAGGCTTCATGAGGGGAAAGCTGTAAGACTCTGAGATGAATTAACAGAACACAAAGTAGTTTCTCAGAAATCTTCTTTCCAGATTTTAACGGAAGATAGTTCCTTTTTCACCATAGCCCCCTATGGGCTTCCAAATATCACTTTTCAAATTCCACAAGATCAGACTTAGCTAAAGGTTTCTTGAAGAGAAATTTGTAACAATGTGAGATGAGTTAACAGAACACAAAGCAGGTTCTCAGAAAGCTTGTTTTCGGTTTTTATCTTAGGATATTTCCATTTTCACGATAACCCTCTATGGTTTTCGAAATATCACTTTGAAAATTCCACAAGAACAGTCTTAACCAAAGGCTTCTTGAGGGAAAAGATGTAACTCTGTGAGATGAATTAACAGAACACTAAGCAGTTTCTCAGAAAGCTTCTTTCCAGTTTTTAAGGGAAGATATTTCCTTTTTCACCGTAGCCCTTTATAGGCTTCCAAGTATCACTCTGCAAATTCCACAAGAGCAGTCTTAGTGAAAGACTTCTTGAAGAGAAAGCTGTAACTCTGTGAAATGAATTAAATAATACAAAAGAGTCTCTCAGAAAGCTTCTTTCCAGTTTTCAATTGAAGATATATCCTTTTTCTCCATAGCCCTCTATGGGCTTCCATATATCACTTTGCAAATTTCACAACAACAGTCTAAGCGAACGCTTCTTGAGGGGAAAGCTGTAACTCGTTGAGATGTATCAACAAAACAAACGGCAATTTCTCAGAATGCTTCTTTCCAGTTTTTAACGGAAGATATTTCCTTTTTCACCATAGCTCTCTATGGGCTTCCAAATATTACATTGGAAATTTCACAAGAACAGTCTTAGTGAACGGATTATTGAGGGGAAGGCTGTAACTCTTTGAGATGAATTTACAGAACACAAGCAGTTTCTCAGAAAGCTTCTTTCCAGTTTTTAACTGAAGATATTTCCTTTTTCACCATAGCCCTGCATGGACATACAAATATCACTTTGCAAATTCCACAACAACAGCCTTACCTTAAGGCTTCCTGAGGGAAAAGCTGTAATTCTGTGAGATGAGTTAACAGAACACAAAGTAGTTTCTCAGAAAGCTTCTTTTCAGATTTTATCTTAGGCTATTTCCTTTTTCATCACAGCCCTCTATCGGCATCCAAATATCACTTTGAAAATTCCACAAGACAAGTCTTAGTGAACGGCTTTTTGAGAAGAAAGCTGTAAATCTGTGAGATGAGTTAACAGAACACAAAGCAGTTTCCCAGAAAGCTTCTTTACAGTTTTTTTCTTAGGTAATTTCCGTTTTCACCATAGCCCTCTCTGGGCTTCCAAATATTACTTTCCAAATTTCACAAGAACAGTCTTAGTGAACGGTTTCCTGAGGGGAAAGCTGTAAATCTGTGAGATGAACTAACAGAACACTAAGCAGTTTCTCAGAAAGTTTCTTCTCGGTTTTTATCTTAGTATATTTCCTTTTTCACCATAGCCCCTATGAGCTTCCAAACATCACTTTGAAATTTTCACAAGATCAGTCCTAGAGGAAGACTTCTTGAGGAGAAAGCTGTACCTCTCTGAGATGAATAAATAGAACACAAAGCAGCTTCTCAGAAAGCTTCTTTTCAGTTTTTATCTTAGGATATTTTCTTTTTCACCATAGCCTTCTAAGGTTTTCCAAATATCCCTTTGCAAATTCCACAAGAACGGTCTTAGCGAAAGGCTTCTTGAGGGAAAAGCTGTAACTCTGTGAGATGAATTAACACAACACAAAGCAGTTTCTCAGAAATCTTCTTTGCAGTTTTTAACTGAAGATACTTCCTTTTTCACCATAGCCCTCCATGGGCTTCTAAATGTCACTTTTCAAATTCCACCAGAACCGCCATCGCGAAAGTCTTCTTGAGGGGAAAGCTGTAACTCTTTGACATGAATTAACAGAACACAAGGCAGTTTCTCAGAAACCTTCTTTTCAGTTTTTAACGGAAGCTATTTCCTTTTCACCATAGCCCTCTATGGGCTTCTAAATATCACTTTGCAAATTCCAGAAGAACAGTCTTAACGAAAGGCTTCTTTAGGGGAAAGTTTTAACTCTGTGAGATTAATTAACAGAACACAAAGCAGTGTCTCAGACAGCTTCTTCCAAATTTTTAACTGAAGATATTTCCTTTTTTACCCTAGCCCTCTATGGGCTTCCACATATCACTTTGCAAATTCCACAAGAACAGTCTTAGCGAAAGGCTTCTTGACGGGAAAGCTGTAATTCTGTGAGATGAATTAACAGAACACAAAGTAGTTTCTCAGAAAGCTTCTTTCAAGTTTGTAATTAAAGATATTTCCTTTTTCACCATAGCCCTCTATCGGCTTCCAAATATCACTTTCCAAATTCCGCAAGAACAGTCTTAACGAAAGGATTGTTGAGAGGAAAGCTACAACTCTGTGACATGAATTAACAGAACACAAAGCAGTTTCCCAGAAAACTTCTTTTCAGTTTTTGTCTTAGGATATTTCCTTTTGCACCATAGACCTCTATGGGCTTCCAAATATCACTTTGCAAATTCCACAAAACAGTCTTAGCGAAAGGCTTCTTGAGGGGAAAGCTCTAGCTCTGTGAGACGAATTAACAGAACAGAATGCAGTTTCTCAGAAAGCTTCTTTCCCGTTTTTAACTGAAGATATTTCGTTTTTTACCATAGCCCTCTATGGGCTTCCAAATATCGCTTTGCAAATTCCACAAAAACAGTCTTAGCTAAAGACGTCTTGAGGGGAAAGATGTAACTCTGTGAGATGAATTAACAGAACAGAGTGCAGTTTCTCAGAAAGCTTCTTTCCAGTTTTAAACTGAAGATGTTTCCTTTTTCACCATTGCCCTCTATGGGCTTCCAAATATCACTCTTCAAATTCCCCAAGAACAGTCTTAGCGAAAGGCTCTTTGAGGGGAAAGCTGTAACTCTGTGAGATGAATTCACAGAACACAAAGCAGTTTCTCAGAAAGCTTTCTTCCAGTTTTAATCTGAAGATATTTCCTTTTTCACCATTGCCCTCTATGGGCTACCAAATATCACTCTTCAAATTCCACAAGAACAGTCTTAGGGAAAGGCTTCATGAGGGGAAAGCTGTAAGACTCTGAGACGAATTAACAGAACACAAAGTAGTTTCTCAGAAATCTTCTTTCCAGATTTTAACGGAAGATACTTCCTTTTTCACCATAGCCCCCTATGGGCTTCCAAATATCACTTTTCAAATTCCACAAGAACAGTCTTAGGGAAAGGCTTCATGACGGGAAAGCTGTAAGTCTCTGAGATGATTTAACAGAACACAAAGTAGTTTCTCAGAAATCTTCTTTCCAGATTTTAACGGAAGATAGTTCCTTTTTCACCATAGCCCCCTATGGGCTTCCAAATATCACTTTTCAAATTCCACAAGATCAGACGTAGCTAAAGTTTTCTTGAGGAGAAATTTGTCACACTGTGAGATGAGTTAACAGAACACAAAGCAGTTTCACAGAAAGCTTCTTTTCGGTTTTTATCTTAGGATATTTCCAGTTTCATGATAATCTTCTATGGTTTTCGAAATATCACTTTGCAAATTCCACAAGAACACTCTTAGCGAAAGGCTTCTTGAGGGGAAAGCTGTAACGCTGTGAGATGAATTAACAGAACACAAAGCAGTTTCTCAGGAAACCCCTTGGCAGTTTTTATCTTAGGATATTTCCTTTTTCACCCTAGGCCTCTGTGGGCTTCCAAATATCAATTTGCAAATTCCACAAGAACAGTCTTAGCGAATGGCTTCTGGAGGTGAAATCTGTAACTCTGTGAGATGAATTAAGAGAACACAAAGCAGTTTCTCAGAATGCTTCTTTGCAGTTTTTAACGGGAGATATTTCATTTTCAATATAGCCCTCTAGGGGCTTCCAAATATCACTTTGCAAATTCCACAAGAACAGTCTTAGCGAAATGCTCCTTGAGGGGAAAGCTGTAACACTGTGAGATGAATTAAGAGAACACAAAGCAGTTTCTGAGAAACCTTGTTTCCAATTTTTTACGGAAGATATTTCCTTTTTCACCATAACCCTCCATGGGCTTCTAAATATCACTTTGGAAATTCCACAAGAACAGTTTTAGCGAAAGACTTCTTGAAGGGAAAGCTGTAACCCTGTGAGATGAATTAACAGAACACAAAGCAGTTTCTCAGAAAGCTTCTTTGCAGTTTTTTTCCTAGGGTAACTCCTTTTTCACCATAGCGTGCTTTGGGCTTTGAAATATCACTTTTAAAATTTCACAAGAACCCTTTTAGTGAACGGCTTCTTGAGGGGAAAGCTGAAACTCTGTTGGATGATTTAACAGAATACAAAGCAGTTTTCCAAAGCTTCTTTTCAGTTTTTATCTTAGTATATTTCCTTTTTCATCCTAGCCCACTATGGGCTTCCAAATATCACTTTGCACATTCCACAAGAATAATCTCTGCGACTGGCTTCTTGAGGGGAATGCTGTAACTCTGTGAGATAAATTAACAGAACACAAAGCTGTTTGTCAGGAAGCTTCTTTCCAGTTTTTACTGAAGATGTTTCATTTTTCACCATAGACGTCTATGAGCTTTCAAATATCACTTTACAATTTTCACAAGAACAGTCTTAGCGAAAGGCTTCTTGAGTGGAAAGCTGTAATCAGAAAACTTTTTTCGAGTTTTTAACAGAAGACATTTCCTTTTTACCATAGCCCTCCATGGGCTTCCAAATATCACATTGCAAATTCCACAAGAACAGACTTAGCGAAAGACTTCTTCAGGGGAAAGCTGTAAGTTTGCGAGACGAATTAACAGAACAAAAAGCAGTTTCTCAGAAAGCTTCTTTTCAGTTTTTATCTCAGGATATTTCCTTTTTCACACTAGCCCTCTATGGGCTTCTAAATATCACTTTCCAAATTCCAGAAGAACTGTCTTAGTGAAAGGCTTCTTGAGTGGAAAACTGTAACACTGTGAGGTGAATTAACAGAACACAAAGCACTTTCTCAGAAAGCTTCTTTCCAGTTTTTCACTGAAAATATTTCCTTTTTCACCATAGCCCTCTATGGGCTTCCCAGTATCACTCTTCAAATTCCACAACACATTCTTAGCGAAAGGCTTCTTGAGGGGAAAGTTGTAATTCTGTGAAATGAATTAACAGGACACAAAGAAGTATCTCAGAAGGCTTTTTTCCAGTTTTTAACGGAAGATGTTTGCTTTTTCACCAAAGCCCTCTACGGGCTTCCAAATATCACTTTAAAAATTCCACAAGAACAGACGTAGCAAAAGGCTTTTTGAGGGGATGCTGTAACACTGTGAGGTGCATTAACAGAACACAGAGCAGTTTCTCAGAAAGCTTCTTTCCAGTTTTTAACAGAAGATATTTCTACTTTCACCATAGCCCTCTATCGGCTTCCAAATATCACTTTGCAAATTCCAGAAGAACAGTCTTAGCGAAAGGCTTCTTGAGGGGAAAGCTGTAACTCTGTGAGGTGAATTAACAGAACACAAAGCAGTTTCTCAGAAAGCTTCTTTTCAGTTTTCATCTTAGGATATTTCCGTTTCCACCATGGCTTTCTATGGGCTTCCAAATATCACTTTGAAAATTCCACAAGAACAGTCTTAGTGAAAGGCATTTTGAAGGGAAATCTGTAACTTTGTGAGATGAATTCACAGAACACAAACAGTTTCTTAGAAAGCTTATTTGCACTGTTTAACTGAAGATATTTCCTATTTCACCATAGCCCTCTTCTGGCTTCCAAATATCACCTTGAAAATAGCACAAGAACAGTCTTAGCGAAAGGCATCTTGAGGGGAAAGCTGTATCTCTTTGAGATAAATTAACAGAACACAAAGCCGTTTCTCAGAAAGCTTCTTTCCAGTTTTAACTTAAGATATTTCCTTTTTCACCGTAGCCCTCTATCGGCTCCCAAATACCAATTTGCAAATTGCACAAGAACAGTCTTAGCGAAAGGCTTCTTGACGGGAAAGCTGTAACTATGAGAGATGAATTAAAAGAACACAAAGCAGTTTCTCAGAAAGCTTCTTTCCAATTTTTAACGGAAGGTATTTCCTTTTTCACCATAGCCCTCTTTGGGCTTCCAATTATCACTTTGCAAATTCCACAAGAACAGTCTTAGCGAAAGGCTTCTTGAGGGGAAAGCTGTAACCCTGCGAGGTGAATTAACAGATCACAAAGCAGTTTCTCAAAAGGCTTCTTTTTAGTTTTTATCTTAGGCTATTTCCTTTTTCACCATAGAACTCCATGGGCTTCCAAATATCACTTTGCAATTTCCACAAGAACAGTCTTAGCAGAAGTCTTTTTCAGGGGAATGCTGTAATTCTGTGAGATGAATTAAGAGAACACAAAGCAGTTTCTCAGAAAGCTTCTTTCCAGTTTTTAACTGAAGATATTTCCTTTTTCACCATAGACCTCTAAGGGCTTCCAAATATCACTTTGCAAATTTCACAAAAACAGTCTTAGCGAAAGGCTTCCTGAGTGGAAATGTGTAACTCTGTGAGATGAATTAACAGAACACAAAGCAGTTTCTCAGAAAGCTTCTTTCCAGTTTTTATCTGAAGATATTTCCTTTTTCACCAATGCCCTCTATGGGTTTTGAAATATCACTTTGCAAATTCCACAAGAACAGTCTTAGCGAAAGCTTCTTGAGGGGAAAGCTGTAACCCTGTGAGTTGAATTAACAGAACCCAAAGCAGTTTCTCAAAAAGCTTCTTTCCAGTTTTTAACTGAAGATATTTTCTTTTTCACCGTAGCACTCTATGGACTTCCAAATATTACTTTGCAAATTCCACAAGAACAGTCTTAACGAAAGGGTTTTTGAGAGGAAAGCTATAACTCTGTGCGATGAATTAACAGAACACAAGCAGTTTCTCAGAAATCTTCTTTCCAGTTTTTAACTGAAGATATTTTCTTTTTGACCATAACCCTCTATGGGATTCCAAATATCATTTTGCATATTCCACAAGAGCAGCCTTAGCGAATGGCTTCTGGAGGGGAAAGCTGTAACTCTGTGAGATGAACTAACAGAACACAAAGCAGTTTCTCAGAAAGCTTATTTTCGGTTTTCATCTTAGGATATATCCTTTTTCACCGTAGACCTCTAATGGATTCCAAATATCACTTTGGAAATTCCACAAGAACAGTCTTAGCGAAAGGCTTCATGTGGGGAAAGCTGTACGATTGAGAGATGTATTAACAGAACACAAAGCAGTGTGTCTGAAAGCTTCTTTCTAGTTTTTCACTGAAGATATTTCCTTTTTCATCATAGCCCTCTATGGGCTTCCAAATATCACTTTCCAAATTCCACAAGAGGAGTGTTAGAGAACGGCATCTTGTGGGTAAAGTTATAACACGCTGAGATGAAATAACAGAACCCACAGCAGTTTCCCAGAAATCTTCTTTCCAGTTTTAACGGAAGATATTTCCTTTTTCAACATAGCCCTCTAGGGTCTTCCAAATATCACTTTGCAAGTTCCACAAGAACAGTCGTAGGGAAAAGCTTCTTGAGGGGAAAGCTGTAACTCTGTGAGATGAATTAAAAGAACACAAAGCAGTTTCTCAGAAAGTTTCTTTCCATTTTTAACGAAAGATATTTCCTTTTTCACCATAGCCGTCTATGGGCTTCAAAATATCACTTTGCAAAATTTCACAAGAACAGTCTTAGCGAAAGGTTTCTTGAGAAAGGCTTTTTAGGGGAATGCTGTAACTCTGTGAGATGAATTAACAGAACACAAGGCAGTTTCTCAGAAAGCTTCTTTCCAGTTTTACACTGTAGATAATTCCTGTTTCACCATAGCCCTCTATGGGTTTCAAATTATCACTTTGTATATTCAACAAAACCCTCTTAGCGAAAGTCTTCTTGAGGGGAAAGCTCTGACTCTGTGAGATCAATTAACAGAACACAAAGCAGTTTCTCAGAAGGTTTCTTTCAAGTTTTTAACTGAAGATATTTCCCTTTTCGCCATAGCCCTCTATGGGTTCTCAAATATCACTTTGAAATTTCACAAGAAGAATCTTAGTAAAAGGCTTCTTGAGAGGAAAGCTGTAACTCTGTGAGATGAACTAACAGAACACAAAGCAATTTCTCAGAAGTCTTCTTTTCGGTTTTTAACGGAAGATGTTTCCTTTTTCACTATAGCCCTCTAAGGGCTTCCAAATTTCACTTTGTAAATTCCACAAGAACAGCCCTAGCGAAAGACTTCTTGAAGGGAAAGCTGCATTAAGAGAACAAAAAGAAGTTTCTCAGAAAGATTCTTACCAGTTTTTAACTGAAGATATTTCCTTTTTCGCATAGCCCTCTAAGACCTTCCAAATATCACTTTGCTAATTACCCAAGAACAGTCTTAGCGAAGGGCTTCTGGAATTAAAACCTGTAACTCTGTGAGGTGAACTAACAGAACACAAAGCAGTTTCTCAGAAACCTTCTTTTCAGTTTTTATCTTATTATATTTCCTTTTTCACCAAAGCCCTCTATGGACTTCCAAATATCTATTTGCAAATTCCACAAGAACAGTCTTAGCGAAAGGCTTATGGAGGGGAAAGCTGTAACTCTGTGACATGAATTAACAAAACACAAAGCAGTTTTTCAGAAATCTTTCTTCCAGTTTTAACCAAAGATATTTCCTTTTTTACCGTAGCCCTCTATGGGCTTCCAAATATCACTTTGCAAATTCCACAAGAAGAGCCTTACAGAAAGGCTTCTTGAGAGGAAAGCTGTAACTCGGTGAGATGTATTAACAGAACACTATGTAGTTTCTCAGAAAGCTTCTTTCCAGTTATTAAAGGAAGATATTTCCTTTTTCACCATAGCCTTCTATGGGTTTCCAAATATCACTTTGAAAATTTCACAAGAATAGTCCAATTGAACGGCTTCTGGAGGGGAAAGCTGTAACTCTGTGAGATGAACCAACAGAACACAACGCAGTTTCTCAGAAAGCTTCTTTTCGGTTTTTAATGGAAGATATTTCGTTTTTCACCATAACCCTCTATGGGGTTCCAAATTTCACTTTGCAAATTCAAAAAGAACAGTCTTAGCGAAAGGCTTCTTGAGTGGAAAGCTGTTACTCTGTGAGATGAATTAAGAGAACACAAGGAAGTTTCTCAGAGAGCTTATTTCCAGTTTTAAACTGAAGATATTTCCTTTTTCAAATAGCCCTCTATGGGCTTCCAAAAAACACTTTGCAAATTCCACAAGAACAGTCTTAGCGAAAGACTTCTTGAGGGAAAACATGTAACGCTGTGAGATGAATTAACAGAACACAAAGCAGTTTCTCAGAAAGCTTCTTTCCAGTTTTTAACTGAAGATATTTCCTTTTTTACCGTAGCCCTCTAAGGGCTTCCAAATATCACTTTGCAAATTCCACAAGAACTGTCGTAACGAAAGGTTTCTTGAGTGGAAAGCTGTAACTCTGTGAGATGAATTAACAGAACACAAAGCAGTTTCTCAGAAAGCTTCTTTCTAGTTTCTAACTGAAGATATTTCCTTTTTCACAATAGCCCTCTACTGGCTTCCAAATATCACTTTGCAAATTAAACAGTAACAGTATTAGAGAAAGGATTCTGGAGAGGAAAGCTGTAACTCTGTGAGATGAATTAACAGAACACAAAGCAGTTTCTCAGAAATCTTTTTTCCAGTTTTTAACGGAAGATATTTCCTTTTTCACCTTAGCGCTCCATGGGCTTCCAAATATGACCTTGCAGATTCCACAAGAACAGTCTTAGTGAAAGTCTTACTGAGGAGAAAGCTGTAACTCTGTGACATGAACTTACAGAACACAAAGCAGTTTCTCGAAAGGCTTATTTTAAGTTTTTATCTTAGGATATTTCCTTTTTCACCATAGCCTTCTAAGGGCTTCCAAATATCACTTTGCAAACTCCACAAGAACAGTCTTAGCGAAACGTTTCTTGAGGGGAAAACTGTAACTCTGTGAGATGAATTAACAGAGCACAACGCAATTTCTCAGTAAGCTTCTTTCCAGTTTTTAACTGAAGAACAGTCTTAGAGATCGGCTTCTTTAGGGGAAGGTTGTAACTCCTTGAGATGAACTAACAGAACACAAAGTGCTTTCTCAGATAGCTTCTTTTCGGTTTTTATCTCAGGATGTTTCCATTTTCACCATAGCCCTCTATGGGCTTCCAAATATCACTTTGCAAATTCCACAAGAACAATCTTAGTGGAAGGCTTCTTGAGGAGAAACTGTAACTCTTAGAGATGAATTAGCAGATCACAAAGCAGTTTCTCAGAAAGCTTCTTTCAAGTTTTTAACTGAAGATATTTCCTTTTTCACCATAGACTTCTACGGGCTTCCATATATCACTTTGCAAATTCCACAAGAACAGTCTTAGCCAAAGGCTTCTTGAGGAGAAAGCTGTAACTCTTTGAGATGAATAAACAGAACACAAGTAGGTTCTCAGAAAGCTTCTTTTCTGTTTTTATCTTAGGATATTTCCATTTTCACCATAGCACACTATGGGCTTTCAAATATCACTTTGCAAATTCCACAAGAACAGTCTTAGTGAGCGGCTTCTTGAGGAGAAAGCTGTAACACTGTGAGATGAATTAACAGAACACAAAGCAGTTTCTCAGTAAGCTTCTTTCCAGTTTTTAACGGAAGATTTTAATTATTCAACATAACTCTATATGGGCTTCCAAATATCACTTTGCAATTTGCACAAGAACAGCCTTAGCGAAAGGCATCTTGAGGTAAAAGCTGTAACTCTGTGAGATGAATTAACACAACACAAAACAGTTTTTCAGAAAGCTTGTTTTCTGTTTTTATCTTAGGATATTTCCTTTTTCACCATAGCCTTCTAAGGGCTTACAAATATCACTTTGCAAATTCCACAAGAAAAGTCTTAGCGAAAGGCTTCTCTAGGGGACCGCTGTAACTCTGTTAGATGAATTAAAAGAACACAAAGCTGATTCTCAGAAATCTTCTTTCCAGTTTTGAACGGAAAATATTTCCTTTTTCACACTAGCCATCTAGTGTCTTCCAAATATCACTTTGCAAATTCCACAAGAACAGTCTTAGCGAAAGGCTTCTTTCAGGGAAAACTGTAACTCTGTGAGATGAATTAACAGAACACAAAGCAGTTTCTCAGAAAGCTTCTTTCCAGTTTTTAACGGAAGATATTTCCGTTTTCCCCATAGCTCTCTATGAGATTCCAAATATCACTGTGCAAATTCCACAAGAACAGTCGTAGCGAAAGGCTTCTGGTGGGGAAATCTGTAACTCTGTGAGATGAATTAACAGAACACAAAGCAGTTTCTTAGAAATCTTCTTTACAGTTTTTAACGAAAGATATTTCCGTTTTCACCATAGCCCCTTATAGGCTTCCAAATATCACTTTGAATATTCCACAAGAACTGTCTTAGCGAAAGACTTCTTGAGGCGAAAGCTGTATCTCTGTGAGATGAATTAACAGAACACAAAGCAGTTTCTCAGAAGTCGTCTTTCCCGTTTTTAACGGATGATATTTCCTTTTTCACCGCAGTCTTCTGTGGGCTTCCAAATATCACTTTGCATATTCCACAAGAACAGTCTTTGAGAAAAGCTTCTTGTGGGAAAATCCGTAACTCTGTGAGATGAATTAACAGAAGACACATCAGTTTCTCAGAAACTTTCTTTCCAGTTTTACACTGAAGATATTTCCTTTTTCACCAAAGCCCTCTATGGGCTTCCAAATATCACTTTGCAAATTCCACAAGAAAAATCTTAGTGAAAGGCTTCTTGAGGGGAAAACTGTAACTCTGTGAGATGAATTAACAGAACACAAAGTAGTTTCTCAGAAATCTTCTTTCCAGTAGTTAACGGAAAATATTACCTTTTTCACCGTAGCCCTCTAAGGGCTTCCAAATATCACTTTGCAAATTCCACAAGAACAGTCCTAGTGAAAAATTTATTGAGGGGAAAGCTGTATCTCGGTGTGATGTATTAACAGAACACATGGCAGTTTCTCAGAATGCTTCTTTCCAGTTTTTAACGGAAGATATTTCCTTTTTCAACACAGCCCTCTATGGTCTTCCAAACATCTCTTTGCAAATTACACAAGAACAGCCTTCGTGAACGGCCTCTTGAGGGGAAAGCTGTAAATCTGTGACATGAACTAACAGAACTCAAAGCAGATTCTCAGAAAGCTTCTTTTCGTTTTTTATCTTAGGATATTTCCAATTTCACCATAACCCTCTATGGGCTTCCAAATATCACCTTGCAAATACCACAAGAACAGTCTTAGCCAAAGGCTTCTTGAGGGGAAAGTTCTAACTCTTTGAGATGAATTAACAGAACACAAAGCAGTTTCTCAGAAAACTTCTTTTCAGTTTTTTTCTTAGGATATTTCCTTTTTCAGATTAGCTCTCTATGGTCTTCGAAATATCACATTGCAAATTCAACCAGAACAGTCTTAACGAAAGGCTTCTTGAGGGGAAAGTCTAACTCTTCGATAGGAATTAACAGAACACAAAGCAGTTTCTCAGAAAGCTTCTTTTCAATTTTTAACGGAAGATATTTCCTTTTTCACCATAGCCCTCTATGGGCTTCCAAATATCACTTTGCAAATTCCAAAAGAACAGTCTTAGCGAAAGGTTTCTTGAGGGGAAAGCTGTAACTCTGTGAGTGGAATTAACAGAACACAAAGCAGTTTCTCAGAAAGCTTCTTTTCAGTTTTTATCATAGTATATTTCCTTTTTCACCATAGCCCTATATGGGCTTCCAAATAACACTTTGCAAATTCCACAGGAAAGGTCTTAGCGAAAGGCTTCTTTAGGGAAAATCTGTAACTCTGTGAGATGAATTAACAGAACACAAATCATTTTATCAGAAAGTTTTTTTCAGTTTTTATCTTACGATATTTCCTTTTTCGCCATAGCCCACTATGGGCTTCCAAATATCACTTTGCAAATTCCACAAGAACAGTCTGAGCGAAAGGCTTGTTGAGGGGAAAGCTGTAACTCTGTGAGATGAATTAACAGAACACAAAGAAGTTTCTCACAAAGCTTCTTTCCTGTTTTTAACGGAAGATATTTCCTTTTTCTCCAGAGCCCTTTAGGTGCTTCTAAATATCACTTTCCAAATTACACAAGAACAGTCTTATAGAAAGTCTTCTTGAGGGGAAAGCTGTAACTCTGTGGCATGAATTAAGAGAACACAAAGCAATTTCTCAGAAAGCTTCTTTTCAGTTTTTATCTTAGGATAGTTTCTTTTTCACCGTAGCCCTCTATGGGCTTCCAACTATCTCTTTGCAAATTTCACAAAAACAATCTTAGTGAACGGATTCTTGAGGGGAAAGCTGTAACTCTGTGAGATGGACTAACAGAAAAAAAAGTAGTTTCTCAGAAATCTTCTTTTCGGTTTTTATCTGAGGATACTTCCATTTTCACAGTAGACCTCTATGAGCTTCCAAATATCATTTTGCAAATTACCCAAGAGGAGCCTTAGCTGAAGGCCTCTTGAGGGGAAAGTTGTAACTCTTTCACATGAATTAACAGAACACATAGCAGTTTCTCAGAAAGCTTCTTTTCAGTTTTTAACGAAAGATATTTCCTTTTTCACCATAGCCCTCTATGGGCTTCCAAATATCACTTTGCAAATTCCACAAGAACAGTCTTACAGAAAGACTTCTTGAGAGGTAAGCTGTAACTCTGTGAGATGAATTAACAGAACACAAAGCAGATTCTCAAAAAGCTTCTTTACAGTTTTTAACTGAAGATATTTCCTTTTTCACCATTGCCCTCTATAGACTTCCAAATATCACTTAGAAAATCCCACAAGAACAGTCTTTGCGAAAGGCTTCCTGAGGGGAAAACTGTAACTCAGTGAGATGTATTTACAGAACACACGGCAGTTTATCTGAAAGCTTCTTTCCAATTTTT